>NW_020863275.1:0-24914 GCF_003713205.1 Coffea eugenioides | reverse complement strand
CATTTTAAAACCGACAAAATTCCAACCCAACATAAGATTCCGCAGCCCAATTTCAAATCCAGGGAGGCAGTGAGATAATGAACAAAACAACTCAAATCACCCGCATCTAATCAGTTTGAATCTTCACAAAAGTTGCACAAAGCAATAATAAAAATTACCTCATGAGCGTGAAAATACTCCAGGAGAGTTACACCGCTTCTTAGGACAGAACTAAAAATTTATTGCGGCAGCCTCCGCGGCGACCAACTCATTGCTTAGAGGCTAGATTCAGTTGTCTTGGAACGGCCTTGTCCTTCCCATCTTTCTGAAGCCCTCACTGCCGGAACTCTTCTTCCTCCTGGGCTCCTCGGCCACAAAACCTTCGTTCTGACTTTCGCTTCCCTTTTCGTCCAACTCTCGGCCTCGCTCCCAGGAAAAAAAAACCCAGCCGCTGTTTACTTCAGCCGTCGATCATTCCCTCGCCGTTCCTTTTCGCTTCAGCCCTTGCTTTTCAGCCATCCACTTTCTTGCTTTGCTTTTTCGTTCTCTGTTTCTGCCTTCCCTCTCTCAATCTCGCTTCCCTTTCAACCAGAAAACTCTCGCTCACTCTCGGCTCTCTCCTGTCCAGCCCACAAGTTTCTTAGTCAACCCTCTTGCTCAGTTTTTCTTTTTCGCCGTCCTCCTTTCTTTCCCTTTTGCTGTGTTTCTATTCACCTCATCCGAGAACCTCCTCGTAGCCTCTCTTTCCCTCTGATTGTTTTTTTTCTTTCCCGTTCACTCCAGATTTGCAGCTATCACTTCCCTTAAACCCCAGCCGTTCACTCCTCAGACAAAGCCCTTCCCCTCAGTTTCTCTCTTTCCCTTTGCTGGTTTTTTCCCTTAGCTTTTTCTTTTGCTGTTTTCTGTCTTTCCCCGATGATGCCCCTTTTGCGGCTGATGTCCTTTTTCTCTTTATATCAGAGCCAAACCCTCACCTCAAAGGTGAGGATGAATGGCTTAATCCACATTAAAATCCAGCCATCAAATGGGACCTGCGAGACTGTCCTTGCAAGCTGCAAAATATGCAGCTTGCATGCGCGACCATTTTTTTTTTTTTTTTTTTTTTTTTTTTGAATAAGACTAAAATGATAATAATAAATAACAAAAACAAATTAACAAACCCAATAATTAACATTTGAAATGAAAAATAAATAAACAAGAAACACCAAAAATGCAAATTTTCTATTTTTCCTTCCTTTTTTTCATCATTTTCCACTCTTTCTTTCTTTTTTCATTTTTTCGTTTCCAAACCAACCAAACAATAAACAAAAATAAATTGATTAAAACTGACTAAAACAAAATAAATAAAATCAACTAAAACAAAAATTGCTATTTTTTCTTTTTTTCGTTTTCATTTTCATTTTTTCACTTTTCTTTTGTTTTCAAAATAACCTAACCAAAAAATAAATAAAGTCAAAAGATTGAATTTTAAAAGAAATAAACATATTTTGTGAACAATTTTCTTCCCTTTCCTTTTTTCTTTTTCCAAGACAAAAATTGAATTTTAAAACAACTAAAACATATTTTCTTTTTTTGAGAAATTCTACATTAAAAAAAAAAATAAAAATAATAAAATAAAACAAGTAAACGACTAAAGAAAATAAAAAGAATAACTAAGAAAAACTAGCATGAACAAAAATAAATAAATCGTACCAAAATTTGGTGTCTACAGTTTGCCCCTCTTTGTCTGAGTTTTGGAAAAACTTGAGACAAAGAAGTAGACACCAAACACTTACCTGTGTCATTCGGTCACGAACGACTCGAACGACTGCCATTTTTGAAAATGAGGACTGACCTCTTTTGAAAGAAAATTTTAACAAGGAATTGACTGAGACAAGAAATTTAAAGCGGGACTGACCCGAACAAGAATTTAAACGGGACTGACCCGAACAGAAATTTAAACGGGACTGACCCGGACAGGAATTTAAACGGGACTGACCCGAACAGGAATTTAAACGGGACTGACCCGAACAGGAATTTAAACGGGACTGACCCGAACAGAATTTAAACGGGACTGACCCGAACAGAAATTAAACGGGACTGGCCCGAACAGAATTTAAAGTTATGAATTGAAGTGAGATGGAGTCTTAGTGGGATTGACCCATGTTTACTGGTGATGTAAATGAAAGAAGTGAAATGAAATGTTAATGGGACTGACCCATGTTTGTTAGTGATGCAAATGAAATGCTCACTGGCGGGACTAACCTCACGCTCCAGTGGCTGTGAAAACGGGATGCTCACTAGTGGGACAAACCCAACGGCTAGTGGCGAATGCAAATGAAAGGCACACTAGTGGGACAAACCCAACGGCTAATGGCGATGAAAATAAAAGGCACACTAGTGGGACACACCCAACGGCTAGTGACAATGAATAATGAAAGGCTCACCAGTGGGACAAACCCAACGGCTGGTGGCAAATGCAATTAAAAGGCACACTAGTGGGACAAACCCAGCGGCTAGCGGCGATGAAAATGAAAGGCTCACCAGTGGGACAAACCCAACGGCTGGTGGCAAATGCAATTAAGAGGCACACTAGTGGGACAAACCCAACGGCTAGCGGCGACGAAAATGAAAGGCTCACCAGTGGGACAAACCCAACGGCTGGTGGTGATGAAAATGAAAGGCTCACCAGTGGGACAAACCCAACGGCTGGTGGCAAATGCAATTAAGAGGCACACTAGTGGGACAAACCCAGCGGCTAGCGGCGATGAAAATGAAAGGCTCACCAGTGGGACAAACCCAACGGCTGGCGGCGATGAAAATGAAAGGCTCACCAGTGGGACAAACCCAACGGCTGGTGGAAATGCATTAAAAGGCACACTAGTGGGACAAACCCAACGGCTAGCGGCGATGAAAATGAAATGCTTACTAGTGGGACAAACCCAACGGCTGGCGGCGATGAAAATGAAAGGCTCACCAGTGGGACAAACCCAACGGCTGGCGGCGATGAAAATGAAAGGCTCACCAGTGGGACAAACCCAACGGCTGGTGGGAAATGCAATTAAAAGGCACACTAGTGGGACAAACCCAAAGGCTAGCGGCGATGAAAATGAAATGCTTACTGGCGGGACTGACCCACGTTCCAGTAGTAATGAAAATGAAAACCTTGACCATCGGACAGTGGGATTAAACCCAAGCCTGTCGTGATGAAACTTGATTTGTTTTTTGATTGATGATTTTCTTTTCTTTTCGCGACTTTTGAGAATCTTTCCAAAAAATTAATTTGCCCCAGTATGGTGAATTTTTGCAATTTGAGTCCAAAGTTGACTTTGCATCGCCATGCTGTTGCACCTTTTGATCAAATTTGCTTGCAACATTTTCGATCTACCTTTGTTCATCGGAGGACTCTTTCCGACATCGATTCCGGTGCGAAGTGTGACTACTTTCATCTGTGCCTGCAATTTTCTGCAAATGAAAAGAAATTGCCACCATCATTTGATCCGTTTTCCTTTGAGAATCGTGTAAACATGAGTCTTCCGATGCCATTATCAACTTTTGCTACGACAGCCGATTGAGTTGGATTCCCCGCCCTAAGGCTTTTCTGATTTTCAAACTGACCAGGTATATGCTTTGCCATATTATGAAGTTTGTGTAACTGGCTTGGCTGGATTTCAACTGTTTCCAAAGGATGACTGAATCCAAGTATACTTTTTGAAATAAATCACAGGGATTGTCATTTATCACAATTCAACGATAAAAAATGAGGTATGCAAGAAAATTCACATGTCATGTAAAAATGAATAAGAATGCACATACAACCATGTGTGCTTAAATTCTACAAAAATGTCATGAATACAAGTAATTTGGAAAAAAAATGAGTTTCCTAAGAATGTATGTGCAAAAGAATGTTTTTTCCAAAATGACACAGCTTTGGCCAACGGATGTCCTATTCAAGCTTTTGGATATCTTAGTTCCGGAATTCAATGTTGCCAGAGGTATGACAAAAATGAGGAGAAATCTAAATGGACCAAACCACCAGCTGTTCCTCTTTGTGCTTTCTCATTGCAGAAAACCCGCCTTGGCGCCATTTCGGGTTTTCACCAAGGTTGCCCCCCACCCTTTTTGTTGGTTTTTCTTTCTTTTTCTTTCTTTTCTCTTTTCCTTCTTTCTTTTTTCCTTCTCTTGAGGTGCCCTTGTGGGTTTTCACCTAAGGAAACAATGGAAGAGCTCAACCATAGTCGACTCAGGAATGTAAGTTGAAGATTGCTGGCATCAGTAAAATGCGCTTCCCTTATAAACTTAAACGAAGGCATTATGGACATCACCTGCCAGTTGATTAGCAAAAATCCCTAATAGAAATGCAGCAAGTGACGAAAGCCAGGACTTTGGGCTTTTGTAATGAGGTCAGGTGGGGTGTTTTTCAAGAAAAGTTGAGGCTTGAAAGCAGGTTTGATGAAAGGTGTGAAATAACCTGAGATTGCATCATTTTGAAATTATCTCTAATTTTGAACGAAACCGAGGAAATTTGCCCCAGTTATCGGATTTTCTCTTTCTTTGCATTTTCTTCATTGCATTTTTCTCACTTTTTGCAAAAACTAAATTTGCCCCAGTGTGGGGTTCTTTCTTCCTTTTCATTTTTCTTTCAAAAATAAATTTGCCCCAGTGTGGGATTTTCCTTTTCTTTCTGATCATTTTTCAAAATGAATTTGCCCCAGTGTGGGGTTTGCAATTCTCAGGGGTTGCCAAACGAAAATTATTGTTCTGATAGTTCAAAGAGGACAAGTAGGGATAAAATGCTTTAAATGTAAAAGAAGAGGGCCTGACTTGCATTTCGCCATTTGCACGAATTTCTAAGGAAATTTGCATGATTCAAATGAAAATTTTCTTGTACATATCTGATTTGATGGGTTGAGGGTATGTCTGTCCTTCCATCTCTCCTTTGAACACCCAATAAGCTTTGTTAATTTGAAACAAATTTGCCTTCGACTTCGTCTTTCATCACTTTAGCACTTTGTTTCCTTCTTCAGAAGATCGGTGGCGGATCTTTTTGTTATGAACATAGGCCATGCGTTTTGACAACGTTGGTCATGGCACATAGCACTATCAATCAGAATCAATCGTTAATGATACTGCTTTGACCAATCAACTTTTAACCTGGCTGGAAAGGGATTTTCTCAAATGAAGGGATTTATCAATGAAGGAATTTCCAAATGAAAGGATTTTTCAATGAAGGGAAATGAAGGCTTTTTCAAAGAAGGGTTTTTTCAATGTATGGTCTCAAAGAAAGGATTTCTCAATGAAGGGATTTTTAAATGAAGGCTTCATCGGATTCCAGAACGGTGATATTCAAAGGGTCAAACAATTTTACTTTGGCCATCGAAAGAATTTAGAATGAAATTGAACCAATTAACAATCAATATAAACAAAATGGTATTAACAAAATAACGAAAAGATGTGACTATGCATGCTATCGAAAGAAAACAACATAGGAGCTTGATAATGCAAAAATGCTTTAGTCAAAACTTAATTAAACATGATAAAACTATAAACGGTGACGAGTTTCATGAAGTTTAACAAATAACAATCCCCGGATTCATCCCAAATTCCCTTTGCGAGAGAAGATACTTGGCAATCCAATTGTGCAAGGTTTCTTTAAGATTTTCAAATGTCTTCATTGGAAGTGGATGCCTCAAAGGTGTCCTTGTGTTCAGGAAAAGGATTTGTATTTATGCTCGGTCCTTGTCCACCTTTCTTTTTTAACACTATTTCACCTGCCTCGATCATGTCTTGGACTATGTGCTTAAGTGCTCTACAGTCAGTAGTTGGGTGGCCGGGTGCTCCCGAATGATAGGCACAAGTGTACTGCGAATCGTAGTTGGCAGGGACGCCATGAGGGTGAGATGGAGGGGGAATTACGCTGATTTTACCGGCAGCTTTTAATTGTTCGTACAATTGGTCCAAGGGCCTGCCAAGATTGGTAAAGGTACGATAATGGTTTTGTTTTTGGGGTTCAATGGGTCGGGGGTAATTATAGGTGGGCCTATTTGGTGGAGGAAATTGTTGATTATAGGGAGGTCGGGGTCGAACTTGTTGGAAGTTAGGTTGAGATATTTGAAAAGGGGCCATAGGAGAGTTGTTGTAGTTAGGCCGAGGTCGAGGATGACTGGTATTGGTGTGATAAACAGGATGAGGGCTTGAATAGTAAGGGTTTGAGTGGGTAGGGTATTGTCGAGGTCTGGGTCTTGGAATAGGGCTTCGATTCCAGACAAAAGCAGTTTCCCCCTCTTGCCTTTTGGATTGTTGCTTCTTCCCATTACTACCTTGGCTTTGCAAAGCATCCAACTGCGATTTGAGGGCAGACACATTAACAATCTTTCCAGCCTTCACGAAATCATCAAATTCCTCAAGTTTATTAACAATTGCGGCGAATGAGCATCCAGTCATGCGGAATATTTCTTCAAAGTACGGCGGATCATGTGCCTTAATGAAAGTTCGTATGATTTCGTCCTCCGTCATTGGTGGCTCGACTTTTGCAGCTACTTTCCTCCACCTCTTAGCATAAGTCTTGTGATCTTCAGATGGCTGCCTCTTTGTCCCTTCCAACGTGGTTCGTGTTGGAGCCAGCTCGCAATTATACTCGTACTGCCTTACAAAAGCGTTGGACAAGTCAAGCCAGGTCTTCGCTTCTTCGGGTTTCAGCTTGGAATACCAGTCGAGTGCATCCCCCTCGAGACTTTCTGGGAATAGCCTCAAAGGCAGATTTTCATCATCTGTTGGCCTACCCAACTTGTTGGCGAACAATCGGAGGTGTGTCTTGGGATTGCCCGTCCCATCATACTTGCTGAATTTCGGGGTTTTGAACCCTTCAGGCAATTGCACATTTGGGAAAAGGCAAAGTTCGTCATAGTCCAGCACTCCTTGCTTGTTTAAGCCCTGACTTTTCCTCATAAACTCATCAAAGCGATCCAGGCGTTTAAGCAACTTCATATCAATTGGAGCAGAAGATTCCCCCATTTCTGGCTTGTTTTGGAAAGTGTGCTCCGGTATCACGGGTTCTGCGGTGGTTTGATAAAAAACTGGTGGGTTCAAATGCATGTTTGGGTCGCCTTGAGGCTGAAATCCTTGACCATAAGGAGGGTAGAAATGAGGATTTTGAGTAAAAGCATATTGCGGGTTTACAGCTCCCTCAAACGTAGTTTGAAATGGAGGAATTACAAATGGTTCGGATTGTGGTTGTGTAGTGGGTACAGGCTCAGGTTGCACTCCACTATTAACGAGCTCGTCAATCAACTTTTCCTGAGCGGCCATTTCTAACGCCATTTCCCCAAATTTTGTGAGTAACTCTGTCAACTGAACCCCAGGACTTGCAGCTTCCGGCTGGGTAGTTGCAACGGCCTTATCGGATGATTCTGGTTGAGTGCTCATGTCTACACGATTCCCTTGGGCCTTACTTCGGGATCGCGTAATAATGGGGCTTTTCCGAAAAGCTATTTTTGAAATTTTACCTGAGAATGCAAAAGACTTCTTTAGATAAACCAATCGTTATTAGATTTCTGCAATTTATTCAAAAGGGAAAAAGAAAAAGGCATTAGTTAGTAATTATTCAAACAACTCGGATGCATGTCCTATGGGGACCCTTTTTGTGCCAAGGGTAGGCCTAGCATGAAAATGCAATCCTCTAGGGTAGGCACCATACCATACCTGATGGATCCGATCAACTCATTGAGTGAGAAATAATTTTGAAAGAATTTGGTCAATTGAAGTGACGAGAAATTTGTCAAAATGAGGTCAACGTCCGAATGGATTGATCACTTTTGATCGATACAAGAATTTGCAAAAACGCACGGGTTTGACCTTGACGAACTTCCCATCGAGAAGATTGGAATTCGTTGACAAAATTTTCCTCAGTGTAACATGAGTCAAAAACCCAAATGATTAAATAGTTGGATATAATGGATGGTTTTCTCAAAAATTGACTAGACTTCCCAATTTGGAATTCGACATTGAAATCCTAATTGGTCAAATGAAATTGACAATTTATTGAAAATCGACCGGATTACCCTAAAAGGGAAACAGGTCAGATGAATTCAAAGGAATTTATCCAAAATTAATCAAATCACCCTAACAAGGGTAAATCGATCAAATAGATTGAACGAAACTTGATTTATTCAAAAATCGGCTCGGTTGCCCTAAAAATGAGTAAATTGGCCAAATGAATGATTGATTCAAAAATCAGCCGAATGACCCTAAAAAGGGTAAATTAGTCAAATGAATTGACGATTTATTCAAAATTGACCGGATGACCCAAAAAAGGGTAAATTGGTCAAATGACCCTAAAAAGGGTAAATTGGTCAAATGACCCTAAAAAAGGGTAAATTGATCAAATGACTTGACGATTTATTCAAAAACGACCGGATGACCCTAAAAAGGGTAAATTGGTCAAATGATTTGATAATTTATTCAAAATCGACCGAATGACCCTAAAAAGGGTAAATTGGTCAAATGAATTGGATGAAATGAATTTATTCAAAAATGATTAAATTGTACTAAAATTGAATGAATTGAAAAAAATGGATTGGATAAGATGGATGATTTGTTCAAAAATCGATTGAATTATTCGCCCACTGGGTGGTTTCAAGAAATCATTACAATGCCTTGGTCTATGAGCCTCTAAAATCAAAATTTAGCCTCTATATTTATCGTCTCAACAATGAGGAATCATTTGTGAATATTCTTGGAATTAATGTCCTTTTATGCAAGGGAATTTTACCAATTTTGAGAAAATGGCCAAAAAGTGATTATTAGATGCTCATATTCCAAAAATTGCTTCATGAAAATGATCGGATCTTTACCTTACCTTGTGCGCTACCCCTTCGGATGATACGAGAAAGGTAAACGTGCAAGTCTCATTTGGATTATACATCCGAGACACGGGGTGGTTTATTCCTAACACGGGATCCCCTAAATGGCATTCCCTTTCTAGGGTTTATGCGTGATGCCAGTTTATTAAAGCAATGTAAATATGCAACAAATATGGCCTAGAGGACAAAATAATGCAACGGGGGGAAAGGGTCTAAACATGAAATGTATTTACTGAAAGGTAAGTGCAAAGACTGAAATTTAGACATGTGAGCTATCTAGTGGGTGAGTCACTAAAAGAGTGCCAAAGAGGCCCCCTATTGCTAAGGCACATGAATGCAATCCAAGAAAACAAAAGAATGGTTAGTGCAATTGATAGTACACATAACACATTGGGAGCAATTAAGAAAAAGAAATACAATAAAGCAAGTAAAAGGGGTGGAACCCCCTCCCTCGTGCCTAATGTGCTTAAGAAAAGGTGAGGCCGACTCTACCCTAGGTTATTCTAATATGGATGCATGCGGTTTGGTTCACTAATGCCTAGACTCGATAAAGCTTCGGCTCCCAAGCCTTCAGACCTAAAGGCGAAGGGTCATCACTCCCAGGGCCTTTGATCGGTGGCTCGAGTGATCCCTTAGGTAGCGCTATGGGCGCAGAGCACACCAGCCGCCTACCCAAGGCGATCGATCCTAATCCTACAAGGCGGTGTGGGAAACGCCCACGAAAAACAAAATAAAATGGGATAAAGCAAGTAAATATGCACGTATGAAGTGTTCCCCTATTTTGAGGGAAGGGGTTGAGAACCACGCGAGGCTCTAAAGGTGACACACCCCCTCCCAAGTGCAATGCAAGCGCGAGATAAATAAGTAAACATACATCCAAACATACATTCATGAGTCGAGGGATTGGTTTGAGACGCGAGTGATGCAAAATCCTAAAAAGGAAAAAAAATGCAACCCTAAAACACCCAAATGTAATATATGAAAAGGTTAAAAGAAGGAAAAGGTTGATTAAATCAAATTTGCTCGGACTCTCGAATGTCCCCAGTGGAGTCGCCAACTGTCGCGCCCCACTTTTCGATCGTCGAATGTATGTGTGTGAAGTGTGGTGTGTGAACGTGTGCAAAGTAAAAGTAAAGGCCATGGGACTTTGGAAAGCGACGATTTGGCCAAAAAAATAGTTTTAAAAAGGGTTTTGAAATGAAAAGTTTGGAGTCGCCACTTGGTAATGGTTTAAGGTGTACCAAGTCACCCAAAAATGAGTTTTGAAGTCAAGTAGTAATAAACCCTTTTTAAAACGACTCCTAGTCTACGTAAACCAAAGAAAAAGGTTCGGGAGTCACGTTTGACAAAGGGGAAGGCAAGGATAGAATCCAAGGCACCCCTTTGACCTAGCCAAGGCTAGTTGCGTTGATTTAATCAAAGATTTTCTTGTTTTAACCAAAGAATTTATTACATTTGAGTGCCCTACATGAATGCAAACCCTAGACCTAGGGGAATTGGGGGAAATTTCCCTTCAAAGGTTGAGTGGTGCCAATCACATTAATTGTGAAGCCCAATACCAATCCTTTGAAGAAGTCACGAATAATGCAAGTGGGATGCAAATGAATGGAATGCATGCGTGCAATGTGAGGACATGAGTTTGAAAAAGTAATAAAAGAAAATAAATATGTAAATAAAAGTGTGCACGTGAGTGGGCAATGTACGGTATGTGAAATGATAATATGAAGTGCATGTGTGCAAGTGATGATAAAAGTGTTCGTGTGCAAGTGAAGAAACACAAAGGTGCACGTGTGCAAAATGGGAGGAAAAGTGAAAGTGTAATGATGGAGTGGACTTAGAATGCATGAGCCTAGGGAATTCATGCATATTGGGACGGGGAGACCTAAATCGTGACTCAATTTGCCCTTTTATAGAGAGGATATAAGCGTGCTAAGGCTTTAGAAAAAGCCACACTCGTCTATATCCCATATTTAAGGGGACTCTCAAGCAAATGAACCCTGTTACTAGCATGTAATGCAAAAATCCTAAAATGGAGGGAAAAGGGGTTCGAGGGGCATGCAAAATGATAAAACTAAAAAGAATGCATGACATGTAATGAGCATGCACACATGTACTAACGAGAGGAGATCCCTAAGGGTCTAGCGTTGGACTAGCCCATTCTATGAATTCCGACTAGCGTTGGACTAGTGGAAACGTACAGTCATCCATCACATTCATCTATACTACAAAAAAGCGAGTAGACATGCCAAAACGCTCGTAAACACATAACACGTAGCACTTAGCATGCTCGACTAGATGCAAAAGCCTAATAAAGCAATTTAACATGTAACAACGAAAGCAAGCAACTAAGGGGAAGGGGAAATGGACCAGATGCTCTACGAGCCCTATCTATTACAAGCCAAGAGGTGTACACATACCCCATAAAAGCATAAAGGGGAAGGGAAAATGGACCAAAAGCTCTCCGAGCCCTATCTATTACAAGCCAAGAGGTGTACACATACCCCATAAAAGCATAAAGGGGAAGGGAAAATGGACCAGAGGCTCTCCGAGCCCTATCTTAAATAAAAGTAAAAGCCAGTAAATGCATGCAAGGAGATAAGGAAAGCGGAGTAGACATGCATATTCACATAACACGTAGGAGCACGTAGGGTCAAATGAAGTGCAAATGAAGAATAGAGTGTACCTCCCTTGAAGCGACGCCCTAACGTAGTGAAATTACTAACTTACCCTCCAAAATAATAAAGAGGTCAAGGTACCACTTAAATAATCACAAAAGATAAAAATAAGCATGAATCTGAATCAATTAAATCATGTCAACAATCCACATTTAAGAAGTCAAAAGAAGAAAGGACCTGATTGCAAAGATTGACAAAATTTTGGGACCAAAATTAAAGTAAAATAAAGTTCAGGGACCTATTTGCAATTAAACTAAGGATCCAATTGAAAGAAGTTAAAAATATCCAAGGCCACAGCACAGTTAAGGAGAAATTCAGGGACTGATTTACAAAATTGTTTTCTGGCTTCTTAATGGACCAAACCATTGGGCCATTTCCTTTATTTGTTTGGGCCAAAGCTTCCAAGCCCAATCGGAAATCCCAAAAACAAAAGGGAATGGGCCATTGTCACCCTTCTTGGGCCAAGATCACTTGGCCCAATCGGAAGTCCAAGGAAAAAACGAGTGGGCTAGTATTATTTTGGCCCAAAAATTAGCCAACCAAAACACGTGGACCATGACCCTCTAGCCCAAGCCAAAAACCCAAAAATGAATTAAACCCTCTTACACAAACCCAACTAAAAATCATTAGCCAAACATAAATCTAAACCCAACAAGATAACAAACCAACTAAAATTATTTAAGCCACAAATGTGATCTAAAACCCAAAATAAATGTATCCCAAAAAGTCACAGAAAATAGGCAAACATAGGATTAAGCTCAAGAAAGGCAAAATGGATTTGATTTTTCCAAACTTTGAGGCCACGGTGAACAAAGGGACTTGAGTGATTAAAAATGCAACAAAAGCAAAGACCTAAAGTGAGACCTCCAATCAAATGATGAAATTCACAAAAAAATGAATAAAAAACCTCATCTTACAATCGAATGGCGAAATTCAACATTCCACTAAAGTTTCAAATCAAAGCTATAAGTCTATAAAGGTTATTAAAATCTACAAAATCATTCTAAACTCACTAAAAGTTTTACCCAAAATCATATCGAAGCATGTCAAGAACAATTAAAATTCTAGAATGACACAATTGATTAGATTACTCAACTAATCGGACCATAACAAGACAAAAGGGAACTTAGGGGGTTAAAGTGCAAGTGTTTTAGGACCTAATTACAAGATACTAGAACATGCTTGGGCTTTTGTGGAACAAAGAGAAACTTAGAGGGATCCAATTGGTTAAATGTTCCAATTACTTGGGCCTTAGTAGAATAAAGAGAAACTTGAGGGGCCGAAGTGTAATTTTTAGAAAGTATTTTCATGCAAATTTTCATGCAATCTACGTGAATGACTTCTGCAACCCAAAAACATTTCTGCAGCCAAGACATTACCGCAACTTCCATTTTTCGTAAGCAACTATCGATTTCAACATAAATTGGATCAAAATTTTTTCAACCAAACATGCAAAACATGACAGACAAATCTAACATTCAACAAACCCAAACATAGAAAAACAGAATCATGCAAATGTTGGAGAGTTTTATGTAAAAGATTCGGCATTTTTCATCCGCAAGTTCTTGCAGCTTGTGTTCATTCTAATGCAACTTTTCCAATCCCAACTTAATTAGACTCTTAAACAAACATCACCACCTTGACCTTAACAACAAAATCACCAAAAACTTAACCTCCAAATAAACTAAAAGACTCAGCATAGAGAAGGCAACTCCAGCAAATTTCTGCTGCAATTTTTGCAGCCCAAACTCACGTCAACTTCATGCCAAAAGAAAAATCTCAAACCATTTGGCCAACAGAAACAAGACAATGATATGCAAGGGCGAGGGAATGGGAAAAGAACTTCTGCAAATTCTGGGTTCATGCAATGAAGATGATCATCAATGATATAAGCAAACAACAAAAACAGCAATAGGGGAAAAAGGAAAAGTGCCGCAAGTTTTCGGCAACCTAAAGTGAAGTTTGCAGCATTATGTTTCCAAACAAGTTTATCAAAACCAGAAATTGTCGACTAAATCAAAATGTGAACCTTTGTTTGCAAAATCAAAGTGGTAAACCTGGTTTGATCGAGAAACAAAAGAAAGAAGAAAAGCTGCAGCAAGATTTCGGACATAAGCTAGCAACAAGCATCACTCAACATCACTTAACATATAAGCACTTTCATTCGTAGAGTCCATTCATGAACCGTGAACCATTTAAGATCAGATGGAGGCAAATGATGAACCAAATGGAAGACATGTGCAGTGATAGAAAAGTAAATCTAGCCTTGTGATTTCTTGAAATGAAATTTCATCACCCAATAAAGAGTCTCATATGAAAAAGCTCAAACAGATTCTACCATTATCTATTCCGGAAAATCCAATCAAAGCAACAGGACAACATACAGCAAAGGAAACCGTAGAGCATAAGGACAAATGCAGCTTATCATCATGCAACCCAGAATTTCAAACATCATCTTGACAGATTCCCAAGTTAAAACATTCCGTGGGGCCTTAGCAAAATTCTGAAACTTATTTGGTTCTTGGATGTTTAGCAAACACACGTAACAGCCACGAATCTTGACGGCAACAAGGAGGTAATCATTAAAAATCAAGTCTTTAAAGCATCAGGAATCATTAAAGGAGGAAAACACAAACTGATAGCCTTTTAGTTGACAGAATCACAATCAAACATGTTCAACAAACAAGGCATTCTGCCGACAAATCATGTGTTCTAATGACCCAGACACTAGTTATGCTAACGAACAAGAAGCCCATGTCTCAGTGTTTAGAAGCAATAGGCAAAAAAGGGTTTAAGACTACCTGCTCACCACCTTTGGAACTGCTATTTCAGTTTGGATGCGATGCAAATTCTGATGGAGTAGCTAACTAATCTCCTCTCGGTCTCCCTCTTAGCCGTGACCTCCTCTTCTGCCGCTCTCTCCCAAGCTCTCAAATGGAGTCCTTAGCTCTCCTTTCTTTCTAGCCTTTTCCTACCCGTCACTTTTCTCTCCACGATCTTTCTTTGCTTTTGTCTTCTCTAGAAATTCAGCCGCAAACCCTCACTCTGATTTCTCTCTAGTTGCTTTCTCTGTTTAACTCCCTCTCCCTCTAGAACCTAGCCGTCACTCCCTTCTCATCCCCAAAACCCTTGCTCAGTTTTCCTTCAGCTTCTCGATGCTCTCTAGTTCTCAGCTCCCCGTTTTCTTTTTCGTTCTTTTCTTGTTTTTGTCCCCCCTCCGACTCTCTCCCTTTTGCGGCTGCCCTGTTTCTTAACCTTTTATATGATCAATTGGGAGCCCTAAAACCATTGTCCTTTCTCCAGTAATTGCAGCCAAGGAGCCGTCCCAGATTTCTTTTGCAAGCTGCGTAAGTCCGCAGCTTTCATGCTGCGGCAACAATTTTCCTCTTTTTTTTTTTTTTTTTTTTTTTTTTTTTTTTTTAGCTACTTAAACAGAAATTAATAACAATAAAAATGAAATAAATGATAATAACAAAGTTTATGATAACAGAAATTGAACAGCTAATTACAACTTCCATTTTTCATCCATTTTCTTTTTTCTTTTCTTTCTTTTCTTTACTTAAATAAACATAACAATAAAAGAAATAACAATAAAATGCCACCAAAAACACAAATGCTTGTAATCTGAAACAATAATATATTTTTCTTTTCCTTTGAAAAACAATTAAAATGTATCAAAAAGTAAATAATGCCTATTACACTAAAAACTTTTCCTTCAAAATTCAAACTTTTCACTTTTTTCAAAACAGGCCAGTATGCATTAAACCATTTTTCCCATTTCTTTTCCCCCTTTTTTTTACTTTTCTCTTTTTTTTCCTCTAAAATAAATCTACGCTAAAACTTATAAATTAAAAACTACAAAAACAACTAAAAACTAAAAAGGGAAATAAAATAAAACCTAAAAAAGCTAGACAAACGAAAATGAGCTAAAATGCAAAAAACCGTCTAAACAAAAATCAACCGATTATCACTAAAACCACACATACAACATTAATTAAAAAAATTGGTGTCTACAGTTTGCCCCTCTTTGTCTGAGTTTTGAAAAAACTTGAGACAAAGAAGTGGACACCAAATACTTACCTGTGTTATTTGGCTGCAAAAAGGATTCCGATGAACAAGAATTTTAATACGGGACTGACCCGAACATGAAAAATAAAAACGGGACTGACCCGAACAGAATTGAAAACGGGACTGACCCGAACAGAAATTTAAAAGGGACTGACCCGAACAGAATTTAAACGGGACTGACCCGAACAAATTTAAACGGGACTGACCGAACAAGAATTTAAACGGGACTGACCCGAACAGAAATTAAACGGGACTGACCCGAACAGAAATTTAAAACGGGACTGACCCGAACAGAATTTAAACAGGAATTTAAACGGGACTGACCCGAACAGAATTTAAACGGGACTGACCCGAACAGAATTTAAACGGGACTGACCCGAACAAGAATTTAAACGGGACTGACCCGAACAGGAATTTAAACGGGACTGGCCCGAACAGAATTTAAAGTTATGAATTGAAGTGAGATGGAGTCTTAGTGGGATTGACCCATGTTTACTGGTGATGTAAATGAAAGAAGTGAAATGAAATGTTAATGGGACTGACCCATGTTTGTTAGTGATGCAAATGAAATGCTCACTGGCGGGACTAACCTCACGCTCCAGTGGCTGTGAAAACGGGATGCTCACTAGTGGGACAAACCCAACGGCTAGTGGCGAATGCAAATGAAAGGCACACTAGTGGGACAAACCCAACGGCTAATGGCGATGAAAATAAAAGGCACACTAGTGGGACACACCCAACGGCTAGTGACAATGAATAATGAAAGGCTCACCAGTGGGACAAACCCAACGGCTGGTGGCAAATGCAATTAAAAGGCACACTAGTGGGACAAACCCAGCGGCTAGCGGCGATGAAAATGAAAGGCTCACCAGTGGGACAAACCCAACGGCTGGTGGCAAATGCAATTAAGAGGCACACTAGTGGGACAAACCCAACGGCTAGCGGCGACGAAAATGAAAGGCTCACCAGTGGGACAAACCCAACGGCTGGTGGTGATGAAAATGAAAGGCTCACCAGTGGGACAAACCCAACGGCTGGTGGCAAATGCAATTAAGAGGCACACTAGTGGGACAAACCCAGCGGCTAGCGGCGATGAAAATGAAAGGCTCACCAGTGGGACAAACCCAACGGCTGGTGGCAAAAGCATTTAAAAGGCACACTAGTGGGACAACCCAACGGCTGCAATTGAAAAAAAGGCTCACACTAGTGGGACAAACCCAACGGCTAGCGGCGATGAAAATGAAAGGCTCACCAGTGGGACAAACCCAACGGCTGGTGGCAAATGCAATTAAGAGGCACACTAGTGGGACAAACCCAACGGCTAGCGGCGATGAAAATGAAAGGCTTACTGGCGGGACAAACCCAGCTCCAGTAGTAATGAAAATGAAAACCTTGACCATCGGACAGTGGGATTAAACCCAAGCCTGTCGTGATGAAACTTGATTTGTTTTTTGATTGATGATTTTCTTTTCTTTTCGCTTTTCTTTTGACTTTTGAGAATCTTTCCAAAAAATTAATTTGCCCCAGTATGGTGAATTTTTGCAATTTGAGTCCAAAGTTGACTTTGTATCGCCATGCTGTTGCACCTTTTGATCAAATTTGCTTGTAACATTTTCGATCTGCCTTTGTTCAACCGGAGGACTCTTTCCGACATCGATTCCGGTGCGAAGTGTGACTACTTTCATCTGTGCCTGCAATTTTCTGCAAATGAAAAAGAAATTGCCACCATCATTTGATCCGTTTTCCTTTGAGAATCGTGTAAACATGAGTCTTCCGATGCCATTATCAACTTTTGCTACGACAGCCGATTGAGTTGGATTCCCCGCCCTAAGGCTTTTCTGATTTTCAAACTGACCAGGTATATGCTTTGCCATATTATGAAGTTTGTGTAACTGGCTTGGCTGGATTTCAACTGTTTCCAAAGGATGACTGAATCCAAGTATACTTTTTGAAATAAATCACAGGGATTGTCATTTATCACAATTCAACGATAAAAAATGAGGTATGCAAGAAAATTCACATGTCATGTAAAAATGAATAAGAATGCACATACAACCATGTGTGCTTAAATTCTACAAAAATGTCATGAATACAAGTAATTTGGAAAAAAAATGAGTTTCCTAAGAATGTATGTGCAAAAGAATGTTTTTTCCAAAATGACACAGCTTTGGCCAACGGATGTCCTATTCAAGCTTTTGGATATCTTAGTTCCGGAATTCAATGTTGCCAGAGGTATGACAAAAATGAGGAGAAATCTAAATGGACCAAACCACCAGCTGTTCCTCTTTGTGCTTTCTCATTGCAGAAAACCCGCCTTGGCGCCATTTCGGGTTTTCACCAAGGTTGCCCCCCACCCTTTTTGTTGGTTTTTCTTTCTTTTTCTTTCTTTTCTCTTTTCCTTCTTTCTTTTTTCCTTCTCTTGAGGTGCCCTTGTGGGTTTTCACCTAAGGAAACAATGGAAGAGCTCAACCATAGTCGACTCAGGAATGTAAGTTGAAGATTGCTGGCATCAGTAAAATGCGCTTCCCTTATAAACTTAAACGAAGGCATTATGGACATCACCTGCCAGTTGATTAGCAAAAATCCCTAATAGAAATGCAGCAAGTGACGAAAGCCAGGACTTTGGGCTTTTGTAATGAGGTCAGGTGGGGTGTTTTTCAAGAAAAGTTGAGGCTTGAAAGCAGGTTTGATGAAAGGTGTGAAATAACCTGAGATTGCATCATTTTGAAATTATCTCTAATTTTGAACGAAACCGAGGAAATTTGCCCCAGTTATCGGATTTTCTCTTTCTTTGCATTTTCTTCATTGCATTTTTCTCACTTTTTGCAAAAACTAAATTTGCCCCAGTGTGGGGTTCTTTCTTCCTTTTCATTTTTCTTTCAAAAATAAATTTGCCCCAGTGTGGGATTTTCCTTTTCTTTCTGATCATTTTTCAAAATGAATTTGCCCCAGTGTGGGGTTTGCAATTCTCAGGGGTTGCCAAACGAAAATTATTGTTCTGATAGTTCAAAGAGGACAAGTAGGGATAAAATGCTTTAAATGTAAAAGAAGAGGGCCTGACTTGCATTTCGCCATTTGCACGAATTTCTAAGGAAATTTGCATGATTCAAATGAAAATTTTCTTGTACATATCTGATTTGATGGGTTGAGGGTATGTCTGTCCTTCCATCTCTCCTTTGAACACCCAATAAGCTTTGTTAATTTGAAACAAATTTGCCTTCGACTTCGTCTTTCATCACTTTAGCACTTTGTTTCCTTCTTCAGAAGATCGGTGGCGGATCTTTTTGTTATGAACATAGGCCATGCGTTTTGACAACGTTGGTCATGGCACATAGCACTATCAATCAGAATCAATCGTTAATGATACTGCTTTGACCAATCAACTTTTAACCTGGCTGGAAAGGGATTTTCTCAAATGAAGGGATTTATCAATGAAGGAATTTCCAAATGAAAGGATTTTTCAATGAAGGGAAATGAAGGCTTTTTCAAAGAAGAGATCTCTTAATGAAGGCCCTTTTCAAGCAGGGATTTCTCCATGAAGGGTTTCTCAATGAAGGCTTTTTCAAAGAAGGGTTTTTTCAATGTATGGTCTCAAAGAAAGGATTTCTCAATGAAGGGATTTTTAAATGAAGGCTTCATCGGATTCCAGAACGGTGATATTCAAAGGGTCAAACAATTTTACTTTGGCCATCGAAAGAATTTAGAATGAAATTGAACCAATTAACAATCAATATAAACAAAATGGTATTAACAAAATAACGAAAAGATGTGACTATGCATGCTATCGAAAGAAAACAACATAGGAGCTTGATAATGCAAAAATGCTTTAGTCAAAACTTAATTAAACATGATAAAACTATAAACGGTGACGAGTTTCATGAAGTTTAACAAATAACAATCCCCGGATTCATCCCAAATTCCCTTTGCGAGAGAAGATACTTGGCAATCCAATTGTGCAAGGTTTCTTTAAGATTTTCAAATGTCTTCATTGGAAGTGGATGCCTCAAAGGTGTCCTTGTGTTCAGGAAAAGGATTTGTATTTATGCTCGGTCCTTGTCCACCTTTCTTTTTTAACACTATTTCACCTGCCTCGATCATGTCTTGGACTATGTGCTTAAGTGCTCTACAGTCAGTAGTTGGGTGGCCGGGTGCTCCCGAATGATAGGCACAAGTGTACTGCGAATCGTAGTTGGCAGGGACGCCATGAGGGTGAGATGGAGGGGGAATTACGCTGATTTTACCGGCAGCTTTTAATTGTTCGTACAATTGGTCCAAGGGCCTGCCAAGATTGGTAAAGGTACGATAATGGTTTTGTTTTTGGGGTTCAATGGGTCGGGGGTAATTATAGGTGGGCCTATTTGGTGGAGGAAATTGTTGATTATAGGGAGGTCGGGGTCGAACTTGTTGGAAGTTAGGTTGAGATATTTGAAAAGGGGCCATAGGAGAGTTGTTGTAGTTAGGCCGAGGTCGAGGATGACTGGTATTGGTGTGATAAACAGGATGAGGGCTTGAATAGTAAGGGTTTGAGTGGGTAGGGTATTGTCGAGGTCTGGGTCTTGGAATAGGGCTTCGATTCCAGACAAAAGCAGTTTCCCCCTCTTGCCTTTTGGATTGTTGCTTCTTCCCATTACTACCTTGGCTTTGCAAAGCATCCAACTGCGATTTGAGGGCAGACACATTAACAATCTTTCCAGCCTTCACGAAATCATCAAATTCCTCAAGTTTATTAACAATTGCGGCGAATGAGCATCCAGTCATGCGGAATATTTCTTCAAAGTACGGCGGATCATGTGCCTTAATGAAAGTTCGTATGATTTCGTCCTCCGTCATTGGTGGCTCGACTTTTGCAGCTACTTTCCTCCACCTCTTAGCATAAGTCTTGTGATCTTCAGATGGCTGCCTCTTTGTCCCTTCCAACGTGGTTCGTGTTGGAGCCAGCTCGCAATTATACTCGTACTGCCTTACAAAAGCGTTGGACAAGTCAAGCCAGGTCTTCGCTTCTTCGGGTTTCAGCTTGGAATACCAGTCGAGTGCATCCCCCTCGAGACTTTCTGGGAATAGCCTCAAAGGCAGATTTTCATCATCTGTTGGCCTACCCAACTTGTTGGCGAACAATCGGAGGTGTGTCTTGGGATTGCCCGTCCCATCATACTTGCTGAATTTCGGGGTTTTGAACCCTTCAGGCAATTGCACATTTGGGAAAAGGCAAAGTTCGTCATAGTCCAGCACTCCTTGCTTGTTTAAGCCCTGACTTTTCCTCATAAACTCATCAAAGCGATCCAGGCGTTTAAGCAACTTCATATCAATTGGAGCAGAAGATTCCCCCATTTCTGGCTTGTTTTGGAAAGTGTGCTCCGGTATCACGGGTTCTGCGGTGGTTTGATAAAAAACTGGTGGGTTCAAATGCATGTTTGGGTCGCCTTGAGGCTGAAATCCTTGACCATAAGGAGGGTAGAAATGAGGATTTTGAGTAAAAGCATATTGCGGGTTTACAGCTCCCTCAAACGTAGTTTGAAATGGAGGAATTACAAATGGTTCGGATTGTGGTTGTGTAGTGGGTACAGGCTCAGGTTGCACTCCACTATTAACGAGCTCGTCAATCAACTTTTCCTGAGCGGCCATTTCTAACGCCATTTCCCCAAATTTTGTGAGTAACTCTGTCAACTGAACCCCAGGACTTGCAGCTTCCGGCTGGGTAGTTGCAACGGCCTTATCGGATGATTCTGGTTGAGTGCTCATGTCTACACGATTCCCTTGGGCCTTACTTCGGGATCGCGTAATAATGGGGCTTTTCCGAAAAGCTATTTTTGAAATTTTACCTGAGAATGCAAAAGACTTCTTTAGATAAACCAATCGTTATTAGATTTCTGCAATTTATTCAAAAGGGAAAAAGAAAAAGGCATTAGTTAGTAATTATTCAAACAACTCGGATGCATGTCCTATGGGGACCCTTTTTGTGCCAAGGGTAGGCCTAGCATGAAAATGCAATCCTCTAGGGTAGGCACCATACCATACCTGATGGATCCGATCAACTCATTGAGTGAGAAATAATTTTGAAAGAATTTGGTCAATTGAAGTGACGAGAAATTTGTCAAAATGAGGTCAACGTCCGAATGGATTGATCACTTTTGATCGATACAAGAATTTGCAAAAACGCACGGGTTTGACCTTGACGAACTTCCCATCGAGAAGATTGGAATTCGTTGACAAAATTTTCCTCAGTGTAACATGAGTCAAAAACCCAAATGATTAAATAGTTGGATATAATGGATGGTTTTCTCAAAAATTGACTAGACTTCCCAATTTGGAATTCGACATTGAAATCCTAATTGGTCAAATGAAATTGACAATTTATTGAAAATCGACCGGATTACCCTAAAAGGGAAACAGGTCAGATGAATTCAAAGGAATTTATCCAAAATTAATCAAATCACCCTAACAAGGGTAAATCGATCAAATAGATTGAACGAAACTTGATTTATTCAAAAATCGGCTCGGTTGCCCTAAAAATGAGTAAATTGGCCAAATGAATGATTGATTCAAAAATCAGCCGAATGACCCTAAAAAGGGTAAATTAGTCAAATGAATTGACGATTTATTCAAAATTGACCGGATGACCCAAAAAAGGGTAAATTGGTCAAATGACCCTAAAAAGGGTAAATTGGTCAAATGACCCTAAAAAAGGGTAAATTGATCAAATGACTTGACGATTTATTCAAAAACGACCGGATGACCCTAAAAAGGGTAAATTGGTCAAATGATTTGATAATTTATTCAAAATCGACCGAATGACCCTAAAAAGGGTAAATTGGTCAAATGAATTGGATGAAATGAATTTATTCAAAAATGATTAAATTGTACTAAAATTGAATGAATTGAAAAAAATGGATTGGATAAGATGGATGATTTGTTCAAAAATCGATTGAATTATTCGCCCACTGGGTGGTTTCAAGAAATCATTACAATGCCTTGGTCTATGAGCCTCTAAAATCAAAATTTAGCCTCTATATTTATCGTCTCAACAATGAGGAATCATTTGTGAATATTCTTGGAATTAATGTCCTTTTATGCAAGGGAATTTTACCAATTTTGAGAAAATGGCCAAAAAGTGATTATTAGATGCTCATATTCCAAAAATTGCTTCATGAAAATGATCGGATCTTTACCTTACCTTGTGCGCTACCCCTTCGGATGATACGAGAAAGGTAAACGTGCAAGTCTCATTTGGATTATACATCCGAGACACGGGGTGGTTTATTCCTAACACGGGATCCCCTAAATGGCATTCCCTTTCTAGGGTTTATGCGTGATGCCAGTTTATTAAAGCAATGTAAATATGCAACAAATATGGCCTAGAGGACAAAATAATGCAACGGGGGGAAAGGGTCTAAACATGAAATGTATTTACTGAAAGGTAAGTGCAAAGACTGAAATTTAGACATGTGAGCTATCTAGTGGGTGAGTCACTAAAAGAGTGCCAAAGAGGCCCCTTATTGCTAAGGCACATGAATGCAATCCAAGAAAACAAAAGAATGGTTAGTGCAATTGATAGTACACATAACACATTGGGAGCAATTAAGAAAAAGAAATACAATAAAGCAAGTAAAAGGGGTGGAACCCCCTCCCTCGTGCCTAATGTGCTTAAGAAAAGGTGAGGCCGACTCTACCCTAGGTTATTCTAATATGGATGCATGCGGTTTGGTTCACTAATGCCTAGACTCGATAAAGCTTCGGCTCCCAAGCCTTCAGACCTAAAGGCGAAGGGTCATCACTCCCAGGGCCTTTGATCGGTGGCTCGAGTGATCCCTTAGGTAGCGCTATGGGCGCAGAGCACACCAGCCGCCTACCCAAGGCGATCGATCCTAATCCTACAAGGCGGTGTGGGAAACGCCCACGAAAAACAAAATAAAATGGGATAAAGCAAGTAAATATGCACGTATGAAGTGTTCCCCTATTTTGAGGGAAGGGGTTGAGAACCACGCGAGGCTCTAAAGGTGACACACCCCCTCCCAAGTGCAATGCAAGCGCGAGATAAATAAGTAAACATACATCCAAACATACATTCATGAGTCGAGGGATTGGTTTGAGACGCGAGTGATGCAAAATCCTAAAAAGGAAAAAAAATGCAACCCTAAAACACCCAAATGTAATATATGAAAAGGTTAAAAGAAGGAAAAGGTTGATTAAATCAAATTTGCTCGGACTCTCGAATGTCCCCAGTGGAGTCGCCAACTGTCGCGCCCCACTTTTCGATCGTCGAATGTATGTGTGTGAAGTGTGGTGTGTGAACGTGTGCAAAGTAAAAGTAAAGGCCATGGGACTTTGGAAAGCGACGATTTGGCCAAAAAAAATAGTTTTAAAAAAGGGTTTTGAAATGAAAAGTTTGGAGTCGCCACTTGGTAATGGTTTAAGGTGTACCAAGTCACCCAAAAATGAGTTTTAAAGTCAAGTAGTAATAAACCCTTTTTAAAACGACTCCTAGTCTACGTAAACCAAAGAAAAAGGTTCGGGAGTCACGTTTGACAAAGGGGAAGGCAAGGATAGAATCCAAGGCACCCTTTGACCTAGCCAAGGCTAGTTGCGTTGATTTAATCAAAGATTTTCTTGTTTTAACCAAAGAATTTATTACATTTGAGTGCCCTACATGAATGCAAACCCTAGACCTAGGGGAATTGGGGGAAATTTCCCTTCAAAGGTTGAGTGGTGCCAATCACATTAATTGTGAAGCCCAATACCAATCCTTTGAAGAAGTCACGAATAATGCAAGTGGGATGCAAATGAATGGAATGCATGCGTGCAATGTGAGGACATGAGTTTGAAAAAGTAATAAAAGAAAATAAATATGTAAATAAAAGTGTGCACGTGAGTGGGCAATGTACGGTATGTGAAATGATAATATGAAGTGCATGTGTGCAAGTGATGATAAAAGTGTTCGTGTGCAAGTGAAGAAACACAAAGGTGCACGTGTGCAAAATGGGAGGAAAAGTGAAAGTGTAATGATGGAGTGGACTTAGAATGCATGAGCCTAGGGAATTCATGCATATTGGGACGGGGAGACCTAAATCGTGACTCAATTTGCCCTTTTATAGAGAGGATATAAGCGTGCTAAGGCTTTAGAAAAAGCCACACTCGTCTATATCCCATATTTAAGGGGACTCTCAAGCAAATGAACCCTGTTACTAGCATGTAATGCAAAAATCCTAAAATGGAGGGAAAAGGGGTTCGAGGGGCATGCAAAATGATAAAACTAAAAAGAATGCATGACATGTAATGAGCATGCACACATGTACTAACGAGAGGAGATCCCTAAGGGTCTAGCGTTGGACTAGCCCATTCTATGAATTCCGACTAG
>NW_020863274.1:0-42103 GCF_003713205.1 Coffea eugenioides | reverse complement strand
CAAGCTCATTTTTGACCACTTTCCACTTCGATTCATGGAAAAGTGTCTTCTAGAAACTTATAGTACTCTCTAAGAGGTTTCCAACGGTATAAAGTTTTCCAATTCTCGACTTATATCGAGCGAGTTACAATTTTTCAAAGATTCATCATAAAACTGGAAAATTTTCCAATTTCAAAGAAATAGAGTTTTTCAAAAACTCTTTATTCTTTTGATGTTCTTAAACGTTTTGTTTACAATTTTCATGATCAAAACTCAAATAATATTGTACATGATAAAAGGCAAGTTGAATCTCGATTTACGTGTAATTGAGGTTCCTTTTTGCGAAATAATCCTTAGATTGTACTAATGTACAATCTTCTTGATAAGTGGGTTAATTGTATGATTATTCGCTATTAAATTGCCAGGCGCGCAAGGAGACCTTCAAGAGGATCTCACCGCGGACACTTGAACTCCCAGAAAATAATTCTTATTGAATTGCTCGGTGAGTGTCAAGTGTATGAATTTGATACTTGCTTATTGTGATACTTGTTGGGAGTTTTAAAAATAAGGGCGGGTGCGTACTTTATCGCACTCTTTCTAATTTCAAATGAATGAATGAATGAATGAAATGTATTGAATGAATGAATGAAATGCAATGTCATGTCATGAATGCTTGTGTCGTTGGAGTGAACCTCCTCGACCTTCAAATGAATGGGGGACGCCCAAACTCATAGGCCAACCTTAGACTCGAGCCGGTAATGGGCTTGGTCGGGGACTGGGGCGAGCCATGAGATACACATAAGCTCGACCTAATAAGAGGTCTTGCTTGGCATACTCGTAGAGTATCGCCCAATAATAGACTTGTGGGCCCTTGGGGTGTACGGTGGACGGAGGAAAGCAAGTGGTGATCTACGGAAATGGAAATACCGACCCGGTTGACAGGAGGGTCAATGCGGGAAAGTATACGAATGACATCGACAGATCGAGTGGAACTTAGCTCCTGAGAGCTACTATATCCTTGAATTGTTTCTGATTACTCTTCCTGTTTGAGAGATTGATTATTGAAAAGACATGGCTTTATTTATTAAAGTTGGGATTGTTATTTGATTACGTGCTTGCATGTGTGTTCTTGGCCTCACGAGCGTTTCGCTCACCCTCTAGTTTTGTTTTCCTTAACAGGACCGACTCTTGGAGAAATATGGAGAAACCATCCGTTGAAATTTTGTTAAGACTCCTGTTATATATTTTGACTAGGCCCTGGTTGGGTTGTACTTTTGGAAATTGTAAACTTGAAAAGTTTGGGCCCTGATGTGTACTTTGAATTTAAGTCGTTTCATGATTACCCGATGTGTTGGTTATACATTAAGTGACTTATTAAGCTTGAACGCTTCCGCATTATTGTATTCATGTTGTTCTCATCGAAGTGATTAGTTCGGTTTGAAATTGAATGGAATTGCTTGAGTCCTGGCGTGAGCTGGGCAGGCGTCCACGGATACCCTTTGGTCCGCCTTAGGGAGATGTGGGGCGTCACAGTTGGTATCAGAGCTTAGGCTTCAGATCTCTGTAGCGTATCCTAGGCTTAAAGTTTAGGATGCCTGACTGTGGGATTAATTTGGATATTATGTGACAAGGATCTATTGTATCTTAGGGGTTAAAGAAATTTATTATTTGGGAGTTCTTATTTGGGACTTGCAGAAGAAACTGAGGAATTAGGTGATGTTATATTGAAGGAAGATTTGGGATGAGAGATTTGTAGTGAAAGATTGGATGAATTTGAATTATCATTATATTTGTAAGTGTGGAAAGAATTGAGATAATTATTAGTACTGGCTATGGAGGGTAAGAGACCGAGATTTGATAGTCAAACTCCATGTGTGATGATTTTGAACCAAGATAAAAGTACAAAGGAATAAAATGTATTTTTCGCCCACATATCTTCTAAAGATATTCTGCTTTGAAAATTTAAAGAAAAACTAGGATGTACTAGTTTTATTTGTAAGCGATGAGTGGAAGTAAGATATATGTGCTTTAAATATGTGTAATTTTCCGATTTTGGTAAAAGGGTGAGTTTTACTTGAATTTCACATTTGAAAATTTGTGAATAACTAATGAGTTGTTGAACTTTGTATATGATGGGTTAATACAAGATTAACATTTTCTAAACTAAGTTTTCCCCCTTGATTGTATATTGGTGTAATCTCACACTTGAATTTGTCCATGCTTTACACGAAGAAAAATATATCTATATATCCTGAGTTTTCGAAAGAATGGCAAGCTTATGTTTAATAATGTGAATCCTGAACTTGATAAGATTTTGATTACTTGAAATACTCTTCTTATGTTTTAAAATTCTTGACTTTCAAGAAGAGTGAGCCAATTTTAAATGTACGGACTGAGGCAACTTTGAGATATAGAGAGCAACTGCATTCAAGAGTACAAGTTAGTGTGAATTGATTTGGTTTCCATTCGACACGTAAGGTAGTAAGTTGTACTTATTCTTGGGTTTGAACTTGGAGCTTGAAACTTTAATTACAAAACCCTAAGACTGGTTATTTTGGAGATGATGGTGTTCCGACTGGTGGCTGGTTATTAAAGATTTTGAACTTCGAATGGATAATCTTGGTTTTAGCTTGCGTTATGGCTTTATTGGATCTAATTTCGTAAAGGCGTGTGATCTGATTGAAATTAGTGATGTCTGGACCCTTTGGGTTAACTATGGACTTAGAAAGGGGTAGTGCACGCTGTGAGGCCTTTTGTATCCTGCTTGTATGTACTTCTATATTTTTGTAGCACTTAATTGCCTATGTGCAATATTGGACATATTGGTCTTGTTTTGTAACTTCTAACCGTGTTATAACTTTTGATACATGTAACGAATCATGACCTGATTTTAAATGTGTTGCAACTTGTATACGCAATGTGCTCTTTATGCTTAGCTATGCCTTTTCCTGTGCTTATAGACTTTTCTTAAGTAGGGTAGCAGGAACGAGAAAAGGGGACCGTGACCGAGGGCTTAGACAACCCTGTACTTGTGAGACAAATTGATAGACAGTTTCATATAATTTAATAGGTCCCTAGTACCGAATATGAATCGAACATAAACCCGAAGCTCCGATCTACTAGTGTATAATGGATTAACCTAGCTAGAAACTTGGTGAGCTTTTCTTGTGCGCAACATATGTTATGATTGGTTCTGTGCCAGTATTTCAATCTTAGGAAGTTTGAACTCCGAAAGTATTGCAGTGGGTTGGTAAGAGAACTCGAACTGCCTGAAACCGATTAGACTGAGCTTACTTGAGACTTGAACCTGTTTAGGCTAGTGTGCTCTTGCGTATCCTCAATGGACCTAATTTGACTGAATATATGGAATGTGGACTTGAATTTTGTGACTGTTTAAGAATGTGAATTGCTGGACAGAGGTTAGGCCAGTGTGTTCTTACTCGTACTCATGACCCTTGAATTTGAACTTGAACTTGCACTTGAACTTGAACTTATACTTTTGTTCATACTCATGCACCATGAACCTGAAGTATTTGGCTCTGCTTTGACCCTACTCTTGAACTTATTCGTACTGGTGTGGTTGTAGACCGGCTACTACTCTTCTGTAGCGGTTGAACTGAAACTCTCTGGTGGGGCATTGCTTGTTGTGTTGTCCAGCACCACCAGGGATGAACTTTTGATTTGAAGCTTCGCTATATCCTGAATTTCTTCCAAATGTCTGGGACTTTACGTCCGACTTCAAGCCTTTTGCCTGTATTATCTGATTACGCGATTAATTCCCTATTGGACCATGACTATTTGATAGGTTGGATTGGTGTGATATGTAATACTTGAACCTGATAAGTGATTATTATATAAGCCATGCTCTACTGGATGTAAGGGGTAAGTTAGCCTCGTCTGCACTTATTTCGGGAATTCGGGCTAGAAAGTTGTTAAGTAAAGGAGCTCAAGGGTATTTGGCTTTCCTTATTAATACCCCTAGCGATAAGGTGAATTTGGAGGACACACTGGTAGTAAAAGAATTTTCTGATGTTTTCCTGAAGAATTGGAGTCTCTACCCCCGGAACGGGAAATAGCTTTTAAAATTGATTTAGCTCCGGGAACAGCACCTATATCAAGGACACCATACAGGATGGCCCCAGCTGAATTGAAGGAGTTGAAAATTACAATTACAGGATTTGTTGGAACGAGGTTTTATACGGGAGAGTGATTCCCCGTGGGGAGCCCCAGTTTTGTTTGTAAAGAAGAAGGATGGGAGTTTGAGGTTATGTATAGATTATCGAGGCTTAAATGATGTTACGATTAAGAATAAATACCCACTGCCCCACATTGATGAACTGTTTGACCAACTGCAAGGGGCGGTAGTGTTTTCAAAGTTGGATCTAAGGCAAGGTTACTATCAATTGAGAATTTTGGAGAAGGATATACCTAAGACTGCTTTTAACTCAAGGTATGGGCACTTCGAGTTTGCAGTGATGCCTTTTGGGTTAACCAATGCACCTGCCGCTTTCATGGATCTAATGCATAGGGTTTTTAAGCCTTACTTGGATCAATTTGTGGTGATTTTCATTGATGACATTTTAGTGTATTCTAAGAATGTGAAAGATCATGAGAAACATTTGAGAATGGTTTTACAAATCTTGAGGGAACATCAGCTATATGCTAAGTTTAGCAAGTGTGAATTCTGGCTAAAGGAAGTGACTTTCCTAGGGCATATAATTTCTAAGGATGGGATTAAAGTGGATCCAGCTAAAGTGGAAGCTGTTTCGAAATGGAAACGACCGAAAAATCCAACGGAAGTTCGGAGTTTTATAGGATTGGCAGGGTATTACCGGAGATTCATCCAGGATTTTTCGAAAATTGCTGGACCTATGACTGAGTTGACCAAGAAAAATGGAAAATTTATTTGGAGTTCTAAGTGTGAAGGAAGTTTTCAGGAGTTGAAAAGATGGTTGACTAGAGCGCCTGTTCTAGCTCTACCAAATGGACATGATAGTTTTGTGGTTTACACAGATGCATCTAAGGAAGGTTTGGGATGTGTTTTGATGCAAAATGATAAAGTGATAGCTTATGCCTCTAGAAAATTGAAGCCGCATGAGGGAAATTATCCGACCCATGATTTGGAATTAGCGGCTGTGGTCTTTGCTTTGATGAAATGGAGACACTATTTATACGGAGTGACATTTGAGGTTTTTACAGATCACAAAAGTCTTAAGTACTTATTTTCTCAGAAGGAGCTGAATTTGAGGCAACGTAGATGGATGGAATTTCTGGAAGATTATGACTGCATTATTAAGTACCATCCTGGGAAGGCCAATGTAGTGGCCGATGCTTTGAGCCGTCAGGTACAAATGGCTGGATTGATGGTTAAGGAATTTCGATTGTTGGGATGAAGTAGGTGAACGGAAAATCTTAGACACGACTACTGTATCTTGGATTGAGGAGGCTAATGAAAAGGTGAAATTGGTACGGCAAAGAATTCAAACCGCTCAGAGTAGACAAAAGAGTTATGCCGACAATCGGAGGAAGGATTTGGAGTTCACTGTTGGAGATATGGTATTTCTCAAGATTACGCCTTTAAAAGCAAGTTTGATGTCCGGAAAAGGGAAGAAACTACAACCAAGGTTTGTAGGGCCATATAAGATTATTCAGCGAGTTGGGAATGTAGCCTATAAGCTGGAATTACCACCGAGCTTATCTCGTATTCATAACGTGTTTCATGTGTCCATGCTTAAGAAATATCATCCAGACCCCTCTCATGTTTTACAACCGGAGAATATTGAGATTGATGAAACCCTGACCTATGAGGAGAGACCGGTAAAACTTCTGGATCGAAAGGTGAAGGAATTGAGGAACAAGCAGATACCACTAGTGAAAGTTTTATGGAAGAACCATGGAGTAGAGGAAGCAACATGGGAAGTTGAAGAGACAATCAGGGAAAAGTATCCAGACTTGTTCATCGACCAAGGTAAATTTCGAGGACGAAATTTTCTTAAGGGGGAGAGGATGTGAGGACTCGCAAAAACTATTATTTTATGCCTAATTTATGGCTTAATAAATTATTTAATTGGATTTTATTTCCAAGGAATATTTTCTAGTCTTATGAGACCTAAACGCATGATAATATAACTTCGTTATATTTTTAAAATGATTCGTTTCGAAAATTAATTTCCTAGAGCGCGTTTAGTAAAAATAGTGAATAGTACTTGGAGATTTTATCCGCGTAGTAGCCCGATAAGCTTGGAATATTGGGGGCTTGTACTATGGTCCTAAAATAGGTAATTTTATGAATAAATATTCAAGTGATAGTTAGTAGTGCAATCGTTATAAGAATTTTTCGAAAGTTTCGCGTTATAGCGTTAAATTTGACGGTACGCGTTTTCACACGCGCGACTTCAATTGAAGGACTTTAGACCCTTATTTCGGGACAATTAAGAGTGAATAATATTTACAAGAATATATATGCCTTGGAGGTTTAGTGCACTAGTGAACCAAACGCGCGAGAAAAATCGAGCCGTAATCGCACCAAACGGCCCCTAATGAGAGTTGACCTTTGGGTGATTTTGCACCACACATTGCACCTTCTCTTGGAAGCTAACTTAGATCAAACACACTCTCTCTTCTCTCTCCTCACAGCCGGCCAAGCTCTCCCTTCTCTCTAACTCATTTGCAACAAAAATTCTGCACACTAACCTCACACAAAACCACCCCAAATCACCTCCAAATCACACCAAACTTGGAGACCACTTAGCAAACCTCTTGGAGGTTGGATTTAGCTAACAAAAGGCTGCATCTTCACGGTTTCTTGGAGCTTCAAGAGGGCCGAAATTTTCTGATCTTGAACACCCAAGGAAGAGGTAATGATCAACCCATGAATTCTTGTCTTTTGGAGATTATATGACAAGATTAAGTTCATGCATGCACTTAGTTACTTGATTATGGTGTAAAAATGTGATTGTGGGCTCTTGGAATTCCCACACTTGGGTTGTTGTTGCTGATGTGATAATTAATGGTGATTATATTGTTGGTTTAGTGATTTTAATGATGCATTAGTGATGGGTAATTAGTGGAAACTTCATTGGGTGTAAGAAGCTAAACTTTCCGATTTTGCCCCTGCCATGTTCGGCCATTTCCAGGCCAATTTTTAATGGTTTAATTGCTTGAATTGGATGTTTGTAGGATGTATTAGATGTGTGAAAAATTTCATTGAAAAATAATGAGGTTTGAATGGGCAAATGAATTTTTTTTAGAAACCAGCAAATCTGGAAAACTGATTCGCGTATGCTCTGACCAGCAGTAGTATTTTGGCTATAACTCTGTCCTCGGATGTCGAAATCATGTGCCGTTGGTGGCGTTTGAAACTAGACATTCCTAGCTTTAATTTGGTATAAAATTCACGTTCTGATTCTTTGTGAGCAAGCCGAACCAAATGTTTTAAGTTCGCTGTCCTGTTGCTCTGTTCGTCTGGAATGAAGTGTTCAGGCAGCAACTTGATGCCCGAATTTGAACCAGATGGGTGCCGAATTTGGAAATGATTTCTTCTGTGATATTTTATTCCTATGAATTTATTTTCCAACGGCGTAAGCCATGCTCGATTTCGAGCTATATTGACTGAGTTGTGACTGAAACAAGTGGACTGCTCTGTTTTGGAAAAACCCTAATGTTGGACTGGTTTGGAACCAAATTGATATAGGCAACCCTAGGGGAAGACCCTCCTAGAACCTCCCAACCTTGTAATTATCAGAGTTGGATCTTTTCTCCCAACAGAAATTGAACTCGATTGTTCTCATGAACTCAAGACCTCTGACACACAAAGGTAATCAGCAACCTTAAGCAAATAAGGATGGATGAAGCGACACCACGATTAGGGAACAAGCTAATCGATAAAGTCTGATTTGAATCCTAAGCCATGAACTCAAGAATTCAAGAGTAAGTTCGATTAAGAACTTGAAGGAAAATTCCTCACGATTTCTGGTTGTAATATTCTCCCCTTTTACTCTTACAAGAGGTGCCTTTTATAGGCTAAAACTAGGGCAAAAATCCGGCCCACATAAACCTGGAAGAAATTCGGCCCGCACAAAGAGCTTAAAGAGCTAGCTCTTTAAGGCTTTCCGATAAGGCCCGATAAGTAATAAAATACTCAACGCCTAACAACTACTAAACTAGACAGTCTTAAAACAACTACCAACTAAGCTAACAAGTATGAGGTCACTCCTTTACTTCAAATGTACAAGTGAACAAAGTAACTTCATGGTCCATCAAATCTTCAAACCTAGCTTGTTCCTTGCTTGTATGGTGAATGATCAAGGCTCGTAAAGCTTCTTTCACCTTCTTGGTTCTTGACCTTGTCATCGGACCGCCAATGTGGACCAAAGGATCCTTGCCCCAAGGTTGAAGTTATTGCACACCCGTATCCGCATCATTCCCTCTTTCCTCGAAAAGATTCGTCCTCGAATCTTCAAAGTCTCCTCTTGAAAGTGAGTTGTCCACAAATCGATGTTGCGCTTAAAGGACAGCAATGTTGGAAGTAGACGAATGACTACAAGCCATGTTGCATGTCGTTTGGTCAGCTTCGGGAAGCTCTCAAACAAGAACATGCGCCAAGGTAGGAAAGAGCTTGTGTAAGGCATGTGAAAATCCCAAGTGGCAATGAAAAACTCTCTAATTAGTCTTTGGTCATGGATCTTCACATTGACACCTTGATTGTGCAAAGGTGTAAAATCCAGCACTAGTTGACATTGATTTGAATCATCTTGCATGGATAAATTGTGAGCATGTTGTTGCATGGATGAGGCACTAAACAACTCGTGGAGGACGGCTTTGGGATCTTGCGTGACACGCAATTTCTCTTCTTCCAACATATAAGGTAGCAAACAATTGAATTCCACTTCATGAGAGTTACTCGAACTAGCACAAGTTGAAGTTGACAAATTGAGCACTTGGCCACCAGCTTTTAGTTGTGTGATTAAGCATGAAAGATCACCACCTTTAGTTGGAATAAGCACGAAATCAGGTTGTAAGTCTTTAATCAAAACTGAAAAATTTTGGACAGCTTTACAACCTACAAAAACAAAATAACCTTCAACTTGAAACAAATTAGAAATTGGGTAAAGAAGTAATGGTACATCATCAACTAAATGGTAAGAAGGTATAGAACAAGTTTTAAATGTGAATACTCCCTTTGCCACTTCATTATTCCTTCCACCAATTGATTCAACTTGAGAAGGCATTGCTAGCCTTTTACACTTTTCTTCAAAATCTGGATAAGAAATACAAGTGTTATGATGGAAATTATACTCAAAAGAAGGTAAAGATGAAGAATGAACCATAGGTAGTAAATGAGAGTCAAATTTTGGAATTCTCCCTTCATGGTTGGTTTGAATTGATTCCCCTTTGGTATGGACAGATTTGAATTGAAATTGTTCCATGAGGTGATCCCAAATAGATTTAATTCCTAAAAGACAAACTCCATGGAAACTAGTGAATTGTACAAGTGACTTTGGAATGGAGCATGGCATGACTAACTTCACTTGACTTTGCTTAATCTGCACAAATGAAGAAACACTAAATAAAGCAAAGGTAAGTTCGTTAGAAAAACAATAAGCCCTCACATTTTTGCTCAAAATCGTCTCACTTTCTCTCTTTTCTTCCTTTTTACCACTCATCTCATCAGATTTTTCCATCTCTTTATCTAGTTTAACGCCCTCGATTGTTTTCTCATCATCAACCTCCTCAACAAATGGTTCAATAGGATGAGATACTCCTTTGTTGGGAATAGGGTCAGCTATCTCCTTCTTAGAAAACTCACTTTGATAGCATCCATTTGACTCCATTTGTTTTTGGTGTAGAAGACGTTGATATGTCTCCCAAAATGACTCCGCATGAGGTGGTTCAACTCTAAGTTTAGTCTTAGAAAATGTTGAATGAACCTTCTTATCACCTCTTGCATAAACCGGCTTTAAAGAGGTAGATTGCATGGAACCCCTCCTCTTGAGAGATTCGTTCTCTCGTTGGAGCCGATTGTACAAGTCCGCAGTATAATGGGAGGGTACAAATCGTTTCCTCATCACTTGCTTCATTTCAGTCCAAGTGTCAATTGGTTGTTCCCTATTTCTCCTCCTTGTGGCACATACTTGCCCCCACCAAATAGATGCATAATCTTGAAATTCAATAGCTGCAAGTTTCACCTTTTTCTCTTCAGAGTAGTTGTGGACTTCAAACACTTGCTCAACTCGTCTAACCCAATCCAAGTAAGCTTCAGGATCATTTTTCCCATGAAAGGTAGGCATCTTGGTCTTGATCGAACCAAGATTGTCATCGGTTCTCCTAGGTCGGCCTCGACCTTCCCTCGCTTCCCTCTGGCTTTTCCTTGATCGAAAAGAGATGTTAGAATGATATCTCTTATCATCCGCATCATGATCAGCACTCTGAACACTCGAAGCCCTATTGTGTGTATCTCCGGTACCTCGCATCGCAATGGCAGCCACCCTGTCGGTTAGTTGTTGGAGAGTTTGGAGCACCAATTTGAGTGACACGTCGGTCTCAGACGGCTCGGCCATGTTCCCCTCTTGAGACATATTGTCAAACCTGCAAAATAAATGTATCCTAGTCTACCTTGCAAAACACTCGTGTATCACTCAAGAAAACACACTCACTCTCAATTTTCCTTCTCGAAGTTCTTAAAACAACTCAACTCTCAAAAATTCCAGAATTAATTACCCTATAAGCAAGTAACAAGACACAAAGCAGAATTTTACAAATCTTAGAAAACTCTACCCGAAGCTGGAACTTTTTTTTTTTTTGAGCTGTTGTTTTGCTGAGTTTCTGGTCAGTACGTTGGAAGGTAAATGGTGTTTCTGGAGTGCTCAAACAATCTATGAATCAGTCCTCAAATTTCAGTCAAATCGGATTGTAAAACTAGCTCAACCGATTTTAGAAACTCAAGAACTCCCAAGGCGGTTTGGGGCTAAGGTGTTTGGTTTGGTTTTGAAAACAGAATCTGGTGTGTTTGGGGCTGGTGAGGTCGTTTGGGGTCTTTGGAATTCAATCAAGATTGGAACTCAAGAGTTGGAAACCAATCAAGATTAGGAAACTCAAGTTTTGGGAAATCAACCAAGATTTGGAGATTAACCAAGATTTGGGAACCCACCAAGAATTGGAAACTCACGATTTTTTTGGAAACTTGATTTCCTTTGTATGAGAGCCAATTCCTTCTCTTCTTCCTTTTTTTTTTCTTTTTTTTTCCGGCTCTTCAAGGAACACAAATTCAGATCACACCAACAAGTTCAAGAAAACGGATGAAAGGTTATGCCAATTCCAAGAAATCCCTAGTTCTTGGTTTATTGTTCAAGAATTTTCAAAATAAGACTTGGTGGTCCAAGAACTTCAAGAATTTGTTCAAGAAACACAAGAATTTCCCCAAATTATGTTGTGGTGTCTAGGGTTTGCAAGAACAACAACCAATTCTCAAGAAATAGGCAAAACAGAATTTCAGCAATACTCAAAAGAAAATTCCAGCAATACTCTAGCAACTTGAACACTAAAACAAGATAAGATACGTGACTCTTTTTTTTTTTTTTGTCTTTAAACCCTAACAACCCAAACACAAGTATAACAAACCCAAGAACTTGGACAGAAAACACAAAAAGACAACACCCAAACAGTTTTTTTTTTGACTCGGATGAACAGTAACGTGAACAGTACGCTACAGTATGATGAACAGTATTCGGAACAGTAACGATGAACAGTAATCGCTACAGTTTTTTTTTTTTGACAAAAGACACAACTAACAAGATATGAACAACTTCAATTAAAAGAGAATTAACCTGATGCTCTGATTACCAACTGATATAGGCAACCCTAGGGGAAGACCCTCCTAGAACCTCCCAACCTTGTAATTATCAGAGTTGGATCTTTTCTCCCAACAGAAATTGAACTCGATTGTTCTCATGAACTCAAGACCTCTGACACACAAAGGTAATCAGCAACCTTAAGCAAATAAGGATGGATGAAGCGACACCACGATTAGGGAACAAGCTAATCGATAAAGTCTGATTTGAATCCTAAGCCATGAACTCAAGAATTCAAGAGTAAGTTCGATTAAGAACTTGAAGGAAAATTCCTCACGATTTCTGGTTGTAATATTCTCCCCTTTTACTCTTACAAGAGGTGCCTTTTATAGGCTAAAACTAGGGCAAAAATCCGGCCCACATAAACCTGGAAGAAATTCGGCCCGCACAAAGAGCTTAAAGAGCTAGCTCTTTAAGGCTTTCCGATAAGGCCCGATAAGTAATAAAATACTCAACGCCTAACAACTACTAAACTAGACAGTCTTAAAACAACTACCAACTAAGCTAACAAGTATGAGGTCACTCCTTTACTTCAAATGTACAAGTGAACAAAGTAACTTCATGGTCCATCAAATCTTCAAACCTAGCTTGTTCCTTGCTTGTATGGTGAATGATCAAGGCTCGTAAAGCTTCTTTCACCTTCTTGGTTCTTGACCTTGTCATCGGACCGCCAATGTGGACCAAAGGATCCTTGCCCCAAGGTTGAAGTTATTGCACACCCGTATCCGCATCACAAATCTTGGAGTGAACTTGTTAGTTGATGTTTTTGATATTAAACACTTACCAAAGATATTATGGGTGTATCTTAGACCCTTATTTTACAAATGAACCATGGTTGGATAACCTTCTTGGTTAAACGATTGGAAATTTGGGAAATGAAAGTCAAAGGCAGAATGCCTTAGGAATTTTCTTGAACTTCGGTTGGCTCATTAACTACCTTGCCGAAGGTATTTTTCCCCGAAATTCGATAGAGAGATACTTTCCATATAGTATTGAAATACTGCCAATTTTGGTGCCGATTCAAGTTCGTTTCGATACCCAATCGAATTACTAAAGTTAGAGGTTTAAATCTGGAAAATTCTCATCCAGTCTTGAATTTGCTCAACTTCGGGCTACCGTATCTCGGTGCTCGAAACTCCGATTCTTGATCCGCTTGCTTTGTCATACACTTCACTTGCAACACTAATTGAGCTGAAAATTTCAGAGGCCGGTTTGCAACGTGCGAATCGTGCCGAATTTTCAAAGTTGGCCAAAAACCAACTTCATTCTGCCTTGTGAACCAACCCTGCATCTTCAAGCTCATTTTTGACCACTTTCCACTTCGATTCATGGAAAAGTGTCTTCTAGAAACTTATAGTACTCTCTAAGAGGTTTCCAACGGTATAAAGTTTTCCAATTCTCGACTTATATCGAGCGAGTTACAATTTTTCAAAGATTCATCATAAAACTGGAAAATTTTCCAATTTCAAAGAAATAGAGTTTTTCAAAAACTCTTTATTCTTTTGATGTTCTTAAACGTTTTGTTTACAATTTTCATGATCAAAACTCAAATAATATTGTACATGATAAAAGGCAAGTTGAACCTCGATTTACGTGTAATTGAGGTTCCTTTTTGCGAAATAATCCTTAGATTGTACTAATGTACAATCTTCTTGATAAGTGGGTTAATTGTATGATTATTCGCTATTAAATTGCCAGGCGCGCAAGGAGACCTTCAAGAGGATCTCACCGCGGACACTTGAACTCCCAGAAAATAATTCTTATTGAATTGCTCGGTGAGTGTCAAGTGTATGAATTTGATACTTGCTTATTGTGATACTTGTTGGGAGTTTTAAAAATAAGGGCGGGTGCGTACTTTATCGCACTCTTTCTAATTTCAAATGAATGAATGAATGAATGAAATGTATTGAATGAATGAATGAAATGCAATGTCATGTCATGAATGCTTGTGTCGTTGGAGTGAACCTCCTCGACCTTCAAATGAATGGGGGACGCCCAAACTCATAGGCCAACCTTAGACTCGAGCCGGTAATGGGCTTGGTCGGGGACTGGGGCGAGCCATGAGATACACATAAGCTCGACCTAATAAGAGGTCTTGCTTGGCATACTCGTAGAGTATCGCCCAATAATAGACTTGTGGGCCCTTGGGGTGTACGGTGGACGGAGGAAAGCAAGTGGTGATCTACGGAAATGGAAATACCGACCCGGTTGACAGGAGGGTCAATGCGGGAAAGTATACGAATGACATCGACAGATCGAGTGGAACTTAGCTCCTGAGAGCTACTATATCCTTGAATTGTTTCTGATTACTCTTCCTGTTTGAGAGATTGATTATTGAAAAGACATGGCTTTATTTATTAAAGTTGGGATTGTTATTTGATTACGTGCTTGCATGTGTGTTCTTGGCCTCACGAGCGTTTCGCTCACCCTCTAGTTTTGTTTTCCTTAACAGGACCGACTCTTGGAGAAATATGGAGAAACCATCCGTTGAAATTTTGTTAAGACTCCTGTTATATATTTTGACTAGGCCCTGGTTTGGGTTGTACTTTTGGAAATTGTAAACTTGAAAAGTTTGGGCCCTGATGTGTACTTTGAATTTAAGTCGTTTCATGATTACCCGATGTGTTGGTTATACATTAAGTGACTTATTAAGCTTGAACGCTTCCGCATTATTGTATTCATGTTGTTCTCATCGAAGTGATTAGTTCGGTTTGAAATTGAATGGAATTGCTTGAGTCCTGGCGTGAGCTGGGCAGGCGTCCGCGGATACCCTTTGGTCCGCCTTAGGGAGATGTGGGGCGTCACAGTTGGTATCAGAGCTTAGGCTTCAGATCTCTGTAGCGTATCCTAGGCTTAAAGTTTAGGATGCCTGACTGTGGGATTAATTTGGATATTATGTGACAAGGATCTATTGTATCTTAGGGGTTAAAGAAATTTATTATTTGGGAGTTCTTATTTGGGACTTGCAGAAGAAACTGAGGAATTAGGTGATGTTATATTGAAGGAAGATATGGGATGAGAGATTTGTAGTGAAAGATTGGATGAATTTGAATTATCATTATATTTGTAAGTGTGGAAAGAATTGAGATAATTATTAGTACTGGCTATGGAGGGTAAGAGACCGAGATTTGATAGTCAAACTCCATGTGTGATGATTTTGAACCAAGATAAAAGTACAAAGGAATAAAATGTATTTTTCGCCCACATATCTTCTAAAGATATTCTGCTTTGAAAATTTAAAGAAAAACTAGGATGTACTAGTTTTATTTGTAAGCGATGAGTGGAAGTAAGATATATGTGCTTTAAATATGTGTAATTTTCCGATTTTGGTAAAAGGGTGAGTTTTACTTGAATTTCACATTTGAAAATTTGTGAATAACTAATGAGTTGTTGAACTTTGTATATGATGGGTTAATACAAGATTAACATTTTCTAAACTAAGTTTTCCCCCTTGATTGTATATTGGTGTAATCTCACACTTGAATTTGTCCATGCTTTACACGAAGAAAAATATATCTATATATCCTGAGTTTTCGAAAGAATGGCAAGCTTATGTTTAATAATGTGAATCCTGAACTTGATAAGATTTTTGATTACTTGAAATACTCTTCTTATGTTTTAAAATTCTTGACTTTCAAGAAGAGTGAGCCAATTTTAAATGTACGGACTGAGGCAACTTTGAGATATAGAGAGCAACTGCATTCAAGAGTACAAGTTAGTGTGAATTGATTTGGTTTCCATTCGACACGTAAGGTAGTAAGTTGTACTTATTCTTGGGTTTGAACTTGGAGCTTGAAACTTTAATTACAAAACCCTAAGACTGGTTATTTTGGAGATGATGGTGTTCCGACTGGTGGCTGGTTATTAAAGATTTTGAACTTCGAATGGATAATCTTGGTTTTAGCTTGCGTTATGGCTTTATTGGATCTAATTTCGTAAAGGCGTGTGATCTGATTGAAATTAGTGATGTCTGGACCCTTTGGGTTAACTATGGACTTAGAAAGGGGTAGTGCACGCTGTGAGGCCTTTTGTATCCTGCTTGTATGTACTTCGATATTTTTGTAGCACTTAATTGCCTATGTGCAATATTGGACATATTGGTCTTGTTTTGTAACTTCTAACCGTGTTATAACTTTTGATACATGTAACGAATCATGACCTGATTTTAAATGTGTTTGCAACTTGTATACGCAATGTGCTCTTTATGCTTAGCTATGCCTTTTCCTGTGCTTATAGACTTTTCTTAAGTAGGGTAGCAGGAACGAGAAAAGGGGACCGTGACCGAGGGCTTAGACAACCCTGTACTTGTGAGACAAATTGATAGACAGTTTCATATAATTTAATAGGTCCCTAGTACCGAATATGAATCGAACATAAACCCGAAGCTCCGATCTACTAGTGTATAATGGATTAACCTAGCTAGAAACTTGGTGAGCTTTTCTTGTGCGCAACATATGTTATGATTGGTTCTGTGCCAGTATTTCAATCTTAGGAAGTTTGAACTCCGAAAGTATTGCAGTGGGTTGGTAAGAGAACTCGAACTGCCTGAAACCGATTAGACTGAGCTTACTTGAGACTTGAACCTGTTTAGGCTAGTGTGCTCTTGCGTATCCTCAATGGACCTAATTTGACTGAATATATGGAATGTGGACTTGAATTTTGTGACTGTTTAAGAATGTGAATTGCTGGACAGAGGTTAGGCCAGTGTGTTCTTACTCGTACTCATGACCCTTGAATTTGAACTTGAACTTGCACTTGAACTTGAACTTATACTTTTGTTCGTACTCATGCACCATGAACCTGAAGTATTTGGCTCTGCTTTGACCCTACTCTTGAACTTATTCGTACTGGTGTGGTTGTAGACCGGCTACTACTCTTCTGTAGCGGTTGAACTGAAACTCTCTGGTGGGGCATTGCTTGTTGTGTTGTCCAGCACCACCAGGGATGAACTTTTGATTTGAAGCTTCGCTATATCCTGAATTTCTTCCAAATGTCTGGGACTTTACGTCCGACTTCAAGCCTTTTGCCTGTTTTATCTGATTACGCGATTAATTCCCTATTGGACCATGACTATTTGATAGGTTGGATTGGTGTGATATGTAATACTTGAACCTGATAAGTGATTATTATATAAGCCATGCTCTACTGGATGTAAGGGGTAAGTTAGCCTCGTCTGCACTTATTTCGGGAATTCGGGCTAGAAAGTTGTTAAGTAAAGGAGCTCAAGGGTATTTGGCTTTCCTTATTAATACCCCTAGCGATAAGGTGAATTTGGAGGACACACTGGTAGTAAAAGAATTTTCTGATGTTTTCCTGAAGAATTGGAGTCTCTACCCCCGGAACGGGAAATAGCTTTTAAAATTGATTTAGCTCCGGGAACAGCACCTATATCAAGGACACCATACAGGATGGCCCCAGCTGAATTGAAGGAGTTGAAAATTACAATTACAGGATTTGTTGGAACGAGGTTTTATACGGGAGAGTGATTCCCCGTGGGGAGCCCCAGTTTTGTTTGTAAAGAAGAAGGATGGGAGTTTGAGGTTATGTATAGATTATCGAGGCTTAAATGATGTTACGATTAAGAATAAATACCCACTGCCCCACATTGATGAACTGTTTGACCAACTGCAAGGGGCGGTAGTGTTTTCAAAGTTGGATCTAAGGCAAGGTTACTATCAATTGAGAATTTTGGAGAAGGATATACCTAAGACTGCTTTTAACTCAAGGTATGGGCACTTCGAGTTTGCAGTGATGCCTTTTGGGTTAACCAATGCACCTGCCGCTTTCATGGATCTAATGCATAGGGTTTTTAAGCCTTACTTGGATCAATTTGTGGTGATTTTCATTGATGACATTTTAGTGTATTCTAAGAATGTGAAAGATCATGAGAAACATTTGAGAATGGTTTTACAAATCTTGAGGGAACATCAGCTATATGCTAAGTTTAGCAAGTGTGAATTCTGGCTAAAGGAAGTGACTTTCCTAGGGCATATAATTTCTAAGGATGGGATTAAAGTGGATCCAGCTAAAGTGGAAGCTGTTTCGAAATGGAAACGACCGAAAAATCCAACGGAAGTTCGGAGTTTTATAGGATTGGCAGGGTATTACCGGAGATTCATCCAGGATTTTTCGAAAATTGCTGGACCTATGACTGAGTTGACCAAGAAAAATGGAAAATTTATTTGGAGTTCTAAGTATGAAGGAAGTTTTCAGGAGTTGAAAAGATGGTTGACTAGAGCGCCTGTTCTAGCTCTACCAAATGGACATGATAGTTTTGTGGTTTACACAGATGCATCTAAGGAAGGTTTGGGATGTGTTTTGATGCAAAATGATAAAGTGATAGCTTATGCCTCTAGAAAATTGAAGCCACATGAGGGAAATTATCCGACCCATGATTTGGAATTAGCGGCTGTGGTCTTTGCTTTGATGAAATGGAGACACTATTTATACGGAGTGACATTTGAGGTTTTTACAGATCACAAAAGTCTTAAGTACTTATTTTCTCAGAAGGAGCTGAATTTGAGGCAACGTAGATGGATGGAATTTCTGGAAGATTATGACTGCATTATTAAGTACCATCCTGGGAAGGCCAATGTAGTGGCCGATGCTTTGAGCCGTCAGGTACAAATGGCTGGATTGATGGTTAAGGAATTTCGATTGTTGGGATGAAGTAGGTGAACGGAAAATCTTAGACACGACTACTGTATCTTGGATTGAGGAGGCTAATGAAAAGGTGAAATTGGTACGGCAAAGAATTCAAACCGCTCAGAGTAGACAAAAAAGTTATGCCGACAATCGGAGGAAGGATTTGGAGTTCACTGTTGGAGATATGGTATTTCTCAAGATTACGCCTTTAAAAGCAAGTTTGATGTCCGGAAAAGGGAAGAAACTACAACCAAGGTTTGTAGGGCCATATAAGATTATTCAGCGAGTTGGGAATGTAGCCTATAAGCTGGAATTACCACCGAGCTTATCTCGTATTCATAACGTGTTTCATGTGTCCATGCTTAAGAAATATCATCCAGACCCCTCTCATGTTTTACAACCGGAGAATATTGAGATTGATGAAACCCTGACCTATGAGGAGAGACCGGTAAAACTTCTGGATCGAAAGGTGAAGGAATTGAGGAACAAGCAGATACCACTAGTGAAAGTTTTATGGAAGAACCATGGAGTAGAGGAAGCAACATGGGAAGTTGAAGAGACAATCAGGGAAAAGTATCCAGACTTGTTCATCGACCAAGGTAAATTTCGAGGACGAAATTTTCTTAAGGGGGAGAGGATGTGAGGACTCGCAAAAACTATTATTTTATGCCTAATTTATGGCTTAATAAATTATTTAATTGGATTTTATTTCCAAGGAATATTTTCTAGTCTTATGAGACCTAAACGCATGATAATATAACTTCGTTATATTTTTAAAATGATTCGTTTCGAAAATTAATTTCCTAGAGCGCGTTTAGTAAAAATAGTGAATAGTACTTGGAGATTTTATCCGCGTAGTAGCCCGATAAGCTTGGAATATTGGGGGCTTGTACTATGGTCCTAAAATAGGTAATTTTATGAATAAATATTCAAGTGATAGTTAGTAGTGCAATCGTTATAAGAATTTTTCGAAAGTTTCGCGTTATAGCGTTAAATTTGACGGTACGCGTTTTCACACGCGCGACTTCAATTGAAGGACTTTAGACCCTTATTTCGGGACAATTAAGAGTGAATAATATTTACAAGAATATATATGCCTTGGAGGTTTAGTGCACTAGTGAACCAAACGCGCGAGAAAAATCGAGCCGTAATCGCACCAAACGGCCCCTAATGAGAGTTGACCTTTGGGTGATTTTGCACCACACATTGCACCTTCTCTTGGAAGCTAACTTAGATCAAACACACTCTCTCTTCTCTCTCCTCACAGCCGGCCAAGCTCTCCCTTCTCTCTAACTCATTTGCAACAAAAATTCTGCACACTAACCTCACACAAAACCACCCCAAATCACCTCCAAATCACACCAAACTTGGAGACCACTTAGCAAACCTCTTGGAGGTTGGATTTAGCTAACAAAAGGCTGCATCTTCACGGTTTCTTGGAGCTTCAAGAGGGCCGAAATTTTCTGATCTTGCACACCCAAGGAAGAGGTAATGATCAACCCATGAATTCTTGTCTTTTGGAGATTATATGACAAGATTAAGTTCATGCATGCACTTAGTTACTTGATTATGGTGTAAAAATGTGATTGTGGGCTCTTGGAATTCCCACACTTGGGTTGTTGTTGCTGATGTGATAATTAATGGTGATTATATTGTTGGTTTAGTGATTTTAATGATGCATTAGTGATGGGTAATTAGTGGAAACTTCATTGGGTGTAAGAAGCTAAACTTTCCGATTTTGCCCCTGCCATGTTCGGCCATTTCCAGGCCAATTTTTAATGGTTTAATTGCTTGAATTGGATGTTTGTAGGATGTATTAGATGTGTGAAAAATTTCATTGAAAAATAATGAGGTTTGAATGGGCAAATGAATTTTTTTTAGAAACCAGCAAATCTGGAAAACTGATTCGCGTATGCTCTGACCAGCAGTAGTATTTTGGCTATAACTCTGTCCTCGGATGTCGAAATCATGTGCCGTTGGTGGCGTTTGAAACTAGACATTCCTAGCTTTAATTTGGTATAAAATTCACGTTCTGATTCTTTGTGAGCAAGCCGAACCAAATGTTTTAAGTTCGCTGTCCTGTTGCTCTGTTCGTCTGGAATGAAGTGTTCAGGCAGCAACTTGATGCCCGAATTTGAACCAGATGGGTGCCGAATTTGGAAATGATTTCTTCTGTGATATTTTATTCCTATGAATTTATTTTCCAACGGCGTAAGCCATGCTCGATTTCGAGCTATATTGACTGAGTTGTGACTGAAACAAGTGGACTGCTCTGTTTTGGAAAAACCCTAATGTTGGACTGGTTTGGAACCAAATCTTGGAGTGAACTTGTTAGTTGATGTTTTTGATATTAAACACTTACCAAAGATATTATGGGTGTATCTTAGACCCTTATTTTACAAATGAACCATGGTTGGATAACCTTCTTGGTTAAACGATTGGAAATTTGGGAAATGAAAGTCAAAGGCAGAATGCCTTAGGAATTTTCTTGAACTTCGGTTGGCTCATTAACTACCTTGCCGAAGGTATTTTTCCCCGAAATTCGATAGAGAGATACTTTCCATATAGTATTGAAATACTGCCAATTTTGGTGCCGATTCAAGTTCGTTTCGATACCCAATCGAATTACTAAAGTTAGAGGTTTAAATCTGGAAAATTCTCATCCAGTCTTGAATTTGCTCAACTTCGGGCTACCGTATCTCGGTGCTCGAAACTCCGATTCTTGATCCGCTTGCTTTGTCATACACTTCACTTGCAACACTAATTGAGCTGAAAATTTCAGAGGCCGGTTTGCAACGTGCGAATCGTGGCGAATTTTCAAAGTTGGCCAAAAACCAACTTCATTCTGCCTTGTGAACCAACCCTGCATCTTCAAGCTCATTTTTGACCACTTTCCACTTCGATTCATGGAAAAGTGTCTTCTAGAAACTTATAGTACTCTCTAAGAGGTTTCCAACGGTATAAAGTTTTCCAATTCTCGACTTATATCGAGCGAGTTACAATTTTTCAAAGATTCATCATAAAACTGGAAAATTTTCCAATTTCAAAGAAATAGAGTTTTTCAAAAACTCTTTATTCTTTTGATGTTCTTAAACGTTTTGTTTACAATTTTCATGATCAAAACTCAAATAATATTGTACATGATAAAAGGCAAGTTGAACCTCGATTTACGTGTAATTGAGGTTCCTTTTTGCGAAATAATCCTTAGATTGTACTAATGTACAATCTTCTTGATAAGTGGGTTAATTGTATGATTATTCGCTATTAAATTGCCAGGCGCGCAAGGAGACCTTCAAGAGGATCTCACCGCGGACACTTGAACTCCCAGAAAATAATTCTTATTGAATTGCTCGGTGAGTGTCAAGTGTATGAATTTGATACTTGCTTATTGTGATACTTGTTGGGAGTTTTAAAAATAAGGGCGGGTGCGTACTTTATCGCACTCTTTCTAATTTCAAATGAATGAATGAATGAATGAAATGTATTGAATGAATGAATGAAATGCAATGTCATGTCATGAATGCTTGTGTCGTTGGAGTGAACCTCCTCGACCTTCAAATGAATGGGGGACGCCCAAACTTATAGGCCAACCTTAGACTCGAGCCGGTAATGGGCTTGGTCGGGGACTGGGGCGAGCCATGAGATACACATAAGCTCGACCTAATAAGAGGTCTTGCTTGGCATACTCGTAGAGTATCGCCCAATAATAGACTTGTGGGCCCTTGGGGTGTACGGTGGACGGAGGAAAGCAAGTGGTGATCTACGGAAATGGAAATACCGACCCGGTTGACAGGAGGGTCAATGCGGGAAAGTATACGAATGACATCGACAGATCGAGTGGAACTTAGCTCCTGAGAGCTACTATATCCTTGAATTGTTTCTGATTACTCTTCCTGTTTGAGAGATTGATTATTGAAAAGACATGGCTTTATTTATTAAAGTTGGGATTGTTATTTGATTACGTGCTTGCATGTGTGTTCTTGGCCTCACGAGCGTTTCGCTCACCCTCTAGTTTTGTTTTCCTTAACAGGACCGACTCTTGGAGAAATATGGAGAAACCATCCGTTGAAATTTTGTTAAGACTCCTGTTATATATTTTGACTAGGCCCTGGTTTGGGTTGTACTTTTGGAAATTGTAAACTTGAAAAGTTTGGGCCCTGATGTGTACTTTGAATTTAAGTCGTTTCATGATTACCCGATGTGTTGGTTATACATTAAGTGACTTATTAAGCTTGAACGCTTCCGCATTATTGTATTCATGTTGTTCTCATCGAAGTGATTAGTTCGGTTTGAAATTGAATGGAATTGCTTGAGTCCTGGCGTGAGCTGGGCAGGCGTCCGCGGATACCCTTTGGTCCGCCTTAGGGAGATGTGGGGCGTCACAAAATACATAAATGTTTGTAACTAAAATTGAAAAAGTGTTATATTATTATTTTTACGGAAGAGAGATTGGTAGATTTTGTATTTAAAAAAAATTAAATATTTGAAAGTAAATACAAATCTGTATTTGAGCGTAAATATTTGTATTAAATTAAATATTTTAAAGTAAAATTCCCGTAAAAAATCGGTACTTTAAATAGTTACCGGTTCTTTATGGGAAAACACGCATTACTCATTTAAAGTACTGGTTCTTTACAGGTATTTTACTTTCAAACATTTAATTTATGATAAATATATCAATGTTTGTAAGTAAAATTCTAAACGTATTACAGTAATATTTTTGCAAAAAGGAAATCGGTAGATTATTTATTTAATATAAATTAAATATTTTTTTTAAAAAGAAGAAATGGTCCATAAAGTATTAATTCTTTATGGATTTCATCCATTACATGAGTAAAGTATTGGCTCTTTATGGGCATTTTATTCTGAATCATTTAATTTATGTTAAATACATAAATGTTTGCAACTAAAATTAAAAAAGTGTTATGTTAATATTTTTACGGAAGAGAGATTGGTAGTTTTTGCATTTAACAAAAATTAAATATTTGAAAGTACATACAAATCTGTATTTGAGCGTAAATATTTGTATTAAATTAAATGTTTGAAAATAAAATACCCATAAAGAACCGGTATTTTAAATAGGTAATGCGTATTTGCCTATAAACTATACTCCTTAAAGTTTATTAATTGTTAATTGATTTGTAATACTTTGTCATTCATTGGACATGTAGTACAAAGGACAAATTTGGTACAAAATTCTAATTTCACTCCCTAAAATAATATTTTAATCGTTTGGACTGAATTTGCAAAGGATTAGTAACCTCAGGGGAGGTCGGTGTAATGTTTCAAACCACAAGGGAGGTCAGTGCAAATGTCAGAAACTAAACTCAGAACCCCTTTCATCATTTTTTTTTAATATCAAAAACTAAACTCAGAACCCCTTTCATCATTTTTTTTCCCTTCGTCAGCTGGACGAGAAGGCTTCCAAGAACTGATAGAACATTTTATTGAAGATTTCAGTTTGGAAAACCAAGAACAAATCCCGATCAGGAAAAAGGAACAGAGGAGAATAGGATAGGAGTGGATTTTCAACTTCGCCAGAATCTGCCACCAGCGTCACCGCCATTATATCGCTACATTTCTTGGCCACAAAGCAGTGTGAAGTTCCTTATTCTTATTTTCTTTTTTGTTGATTACAGGATTATGCTGATTTGAGTGCTTGAATTTTTTTTGGTTATTTTTTTATGGCTTCGTTTTTCTTGGTTGTAAGTTTTAACTTAAGTTTTGAATGGGAGGATTTTGTGTGAATCTTTGTTGTTTCGTGGAATTATTTTGTTGTTAAGAATGCATAATATGGTTGTCGGTAAAATTTCTGGGTTTCTATCAATTCAAGTTTTTGTGGAGTTTGTGATTATCGGGGTCCGTGAATTCAAGTCTTTGAATATGGTTGTCTGTGGGCTTCTTTAAATTTCTGGGTTTGTGAATTGAGTGTGGGAGGGAAAGGGGAGAAGGAGAGGGGCTGCCTGGGGGTTTTGGGGGAGGTGAGGATGGCAGCGGGTGGGTTGTGCTGAAGGGGGAGAAGCTGGGGAGAGGGGCTGCCTGGGGTTTGGGGGGAGGTGAGGGTGGCAGCGGGTGGGTTGGGCTGAATGGGGAGAAGATGGGGGGAGGGTAGAGGGGGAGGGGGCTGTGGGAGGTGGTGGAGAAAAGGGATGGGTGGCGGGGGAAGGGGGAGATGGAGGATAGAGGGGAAGGGGAGGGAGTGGGGTTGCGGGGTGGTGGTGAAGGGGGAGGAGGGTGCGGGTAGCACAGCAGCAGTAGCATTCTGTCTCGTTGCAAGCCTTAACAAGTAATAGTATTAATATCCCAACCAGGATTCTGTTTCTTTTACTAGTTTTGGTAGTTAGTCAAAACAATCAGGCAAATAATTGGATCAAATTGTTGTGCTAGTAATGTAGAAATATCCCTCCAAATTGTTCTATCAAAAAGTTTCAGATCTAAGTTAGTGCTTAGAATCTCCCAACGTGCTTTACCATTATTATTGTTAACAAGCAGGAATTTGATGGACTTTGATCTTATTACATTTTGATGTTAAAACACTTGTATTTTTGGACTAATTTTTCAGTAAACACTAGAAATGATGCTACCATTCTTAGGTTCCGTTTGATAGAACTGAATCTGAATTCTGAAGTCTGAATTCTGAAATCTGAATACTGAAACAATTAATTTGCTGAATTTTAAGCACTGAAAAAAATATATGAATGTCTGAATTTTAATGCTAAACCTATTTATGCTGTTTGATAAATATTTATAGCTGAATGCTTAATAAGTTTAATTTGACAATTTTGCCCTTATATCCTTTCATTCAAAAAAGAAATAGAATCTATGATTTAATTAGTTTAAAATTGTTAGGTATGAAAATGACAATATTTATTTTTAAATCAAATTAATATAACAGATGAAATATATTATATTAGGAGTATGGAGAAGATATGAAAGTCATTAAAAAGGGAGAAAAGAGAAACTAAAAATCGTTAGATAGAGAATATTATGTTGTTTAATTAGATAAGAATTTTGAACATAATTAACAAACAAGGATAGATTTGGTAGATAAGATAAGGTAGTTGAAGTAATTCTATTGATTCTTATCAGAATTAAGCATTCAGTTAGGATTCTTGTGCTGAAAAAAATACACACAGATTCAGCACTGCTTAACAAGTTCAGCAAATAGATTTTCATTTATCAAACACTCAAAACATCTGAATGTCTGAAAAAATTCAGATTCAGCACTTTTTTATGTTATCAAACAGACTCTTAGTTTTAATTGAATCTGCTACACATATATAGTTATTGTAATGTGATGATGGTAAATGTTGTTATATGGGCAATATATGTGATCTTTGGCCTCTTGTTGAAAATTGTAGCATCATTTCTAAGTGTTGGGGAAGAGGGGCAGGGTGGTGGCTTGGGTTGGGGGGGGGGAAGATGGAGGATAAAAGGAATCTTTCATTAACTTAAGAGGTACATGGTGTTGAATATTTCTGTGAATCATCTTTTTTTTGTTCAGGGCTCCAACTAGGAAGGGTACAACATGTTTGTATTAGGGAAGGCAAAGCATTCAGTGTTAATGTGAAAAATACAAACATTGTCTTCCAAGATTATAGTCATAATTGCATTGATGTCAATAATAATACAGCAGCAACACAATAGCCCAGGGTCCCCTCTCGGCTTGGAAGTACTCATAATATATACACCTTTTGTAGGCATTTTAGCAAGCACATTGAGGGCTGTGGGCTGAGGATTGTCAATGGATCACTACGGAGGAAATTGGTCAATGATCTCAAACGTCCAGACTCTCAGCAGCAGCAGCAACCCTTCTACTCCCTCCTCCACTCAGGATCAACACCACCTCTTCCTCCAACAACAGCCACCGCTGTATCAGCAGCAACAACAGCAGCAGCAACATTGTTTTTCCCAGCAGCAGCAGCAGCACCAGTCACTTGCATCTCATTTCCATCTTCTACACGTAGGTTTTCTGTCAGAAACCCAGAATTTACTTTTGGCAAAATAGCAATAGTTGGTTCCCCAGCTCTCCTCGCTTTTTCTAATAAGCTTTTCTTTTGATTTGTATGTTTACAGCTAGTGGAAAACTTAGCAGATGCTATAGAGAATGGAACTCGAGATCAGCATTCAGATGCACTAGTGAGTGATTCTATCAAAATTAATCCATATAATGAATTTCCTCAGACTAATACCACCTTCTTTTATTCTATAACCATAAATGATGACGCTTTCTGTGTACATTCTTCTTCTTCTTCACCATCTTCTTCTAAAGGTTACCGAATTGAACAGCCAATTTGACAAGTGTCAACAGCTGCTAAACTCAATTTCGGGTTCAATCAACTCCAGATCCATGGTAAGTTTTCTGCAGATTCTTTAGATTGTTGTTGTAATGCTACATGAAGACTTATTTTGCACACTTGCTCAGTCTCAACCCCCCTCCCCCCCCCCCCCCCACACCACACACACACTCTCAAGATAACTAAATAGATAAAAGTGGAGTTTAGATGTGTTGTTCTATGATTTTGGCATACTCACTGAGTCTCAACACCACCCCCCTTCCTCCTCCTCCTCCTCCTCCTCAAGATAACTAAATAGATAAAAGTGGAGTTTAAATGTGTTGTTCTACGATTTTGGCATTCTTTTAAGTCCTGCCACTGGGGATTTTTATACTCTGTTTAGATTTTGCATCCTTTTGGATTTTATTTGTTATGTGGAAAGCTGAGCCCAGGATGTACCAATATTGACAGACAGTCGAGGGACAAAAGCATAAACTAGAGGAAACTGAACAGTTATTGAATCAGCGAAGGTGCCTAGATTCTGATATCTCCATCATTCAGTTATCAATATATACGTACCTTATATTTGTTCTTATTGCCTTTGGCTCTCTTTTTACCAGCTTCATCTTTGATTTGTCTGATTTCAGGGATCTTATTTCCAAGTATACAAACTCTGTTGAAGAGCTTATCAACTCTGAACTATAACTACTGGGACGCTAAATTGGGTAAGGACACATATTGAGCATTCATTTTCCCTAGCTTCTACTATTCAACATATGGTAATATTTGGGTTTTTCCCCCCATCCTGTTCCTTTAGTTTTTCGACTTCATTTAATCTTTGTTATTTTAAGAGTGCATTTTTTCTATTTTTCTTTCTTTCTCAAATTGTTTGTCAACCTTTTGTTAGCCAATTTGGGTTTGCTTCAGTGAAAAGTTGTCTTTTCTTTCTTTCTTTTTCGTTTTCTGTTTTTTGTTTTTTGTTTTGCTTTCCCCCTCCCTGATTCCTTTTTTCTTTAAAAGAAGACATGTTTGGATTGATGATTATTTGCAAAAAAATTGCATTATAAACAAGTATTCCAATCACCTTTTTATTTCCCAACCACCTTTTCATCTCACAAATATCATATCGCAACTAGTGCTACACTATTATTCTTGCAAAACTTTTCAAATAATCCTCTATCAAAGCTATGTTTTCTTCCTTTGTAACTTGTTTATTATTACTATTACTTTTATTATCATTATTATTATTATTATTAGTATTATCATTATTATTATGATTATCATTATCATTATTATTATCATCATTATTATAGATTTCTTCAGATTTATCTTTTGCTGCTTGTGGGTTTTTTTTAGTTATCAAGGAGTTCATGTAAAAGTTTCCAAATGATGTTAATCTCAAGTAATTTTGGAAGGAGAAAAGGAAATGGATGGTAGCCAAAGAATACTGTACTCAATCTATTCTTTTGTCTTTCCTAGATGCACATAATGTTTTGTGCCCTTTTCTGTAGCTACTCTCGTGACATTGAAATTGTCTAAATTGCTGTTGTACCTTTTGTTTCCAATTGTTTGAGGGTTTTTCTTTGACGTAATGTTTTTATGGTATTTTTACATAATTCTGCATGGTGATGAATCTTAATCCCCTGGTTCTTTTCTTAAGTTGTATTCCGTCAACGTGGCATTCTGCCTCTAATGTAAACATAGTACGTACTATCTGTTAATGCTTTCTGGCTCCTCAATCCCTTTATTTTTTTTTCACTTTGAGTTTTTTTCTTAGTAATGATTGTAATTTACTGTTATTTTTGCATTGCTTTATGTTGATTCAAGCATTGGTGTTCAATGAAAATGGCTTTATATATTCTTGTTGAGGCTTTGGACCATCCAGTATGTATGTTGAATGGAAAGTATGTATGCCAAATTTAAAGTTGCTATTTGGAGATGCTTTGTATGAGAAGGGCTTGGAATTTTGCTTTTAGGTTTTAGTTTCAGGAAAGTTTTAGGTTATGAGATGGTTCATGGAACAAAATGGCTTGTTGCATGCAGTTTGGTGAAGTGGTGATTATGAATATGTTGTAAAGTGTGGAGTTCGATTTGCCTTCTAATTTCCATGCCTTATTCTTACTTAAGAAGTTTAGTTTATTCCATCATTTTTTTCAGTTGGATTCCTTTTCTTGTCAAAATAGAAATTTTTGTAGCAGAACTTTGTCAGCTTCTATCTTTTAAATCTCATTGGACTAGAACAATAAACGGAAAAGAAAATCAAATGAACAAAGTCCCTGTTTTTTCAACTATTCCAAAGATGATATGTGGAAAGGTAAATACTGTCCCTGTTTTTTCAACTATTCCAAAGATAATATGTGGAAAGATAAATACTGTTATATGATTTGTTGTCAGTTTTTTTAAACCACATAGAAATTAGGTACTATTTGATCCCTTTCATATGTTCTGAACAAATGCCATTTTCCCTTTATAAGGTCTGGACATGTTGTAGGTAGGGATCTGGTAAATGACAGCAGAATTATATAGAGATATTTCTGAAGCTTCTGAATTTGAGATCCTTTTCCTGCTGATAAAGTATATTGTCTTCCTCCTGTCTTTTCATTAGGTTTTGTGTTCAAATGTTGTATAATCTGCTGTTTCCGATGTTGGCTTGTTTTCTATAGCTTTTAACTTTTAGTTTTGCTGAATATAGCATTTATCTCTACCTGCTATGTTAAGTTTTCACTGTATTGCAGTTATTTGTTAATTTACCCCAAATTCCATGCTTAAATTGAATTTTAGGGCATGTATCCAAAAAAGATTTCAAGTTTGATTTACTAAAGCTGTAGTAGTACTAGAATAGTGGTCCACTTTGGGTGTAGGCGAGTCTTTTTACTTGACGAGTACTTTATGATGAGCAATAGAGTAATATTTGTATAGAATCCTCACTCTGTGCCAGTGTCAAAAGAGTTATTGACAATGTTGTTGACGAACATCTTTGGGGAAAGTTGCTAATTCATACCTGTTATTTTTTCTCAATCGGTTGCTAAGATCTCCTATGAGATTCATGAATATTGCGGATAACCAAACAGAAATCATACGAGCTTTTAGAGTTTTTCCCCCTTAATCTAGAAACAGTTCTGACAAATGAACTAAATGTAAATCAATTTCAATTTTTTACTCAGAATGAATTTCTTGTTAGAAGTGGAGGCGCACGTGTTGCAAGATCACTTGTATATTTCATATTTCTGGTGGAAAGGAGCACAGAGGAGGAATGAGCAGTGAGGAGCAGTGATGATATTACATTGTTAGATTTGACTATAGTGAGCTAAGGTAGAATTTTGCAACCTAGTTTGCATTTGTTAACCCCAGAGATATGAGAGTCAATTTCGATTTTCATTGTGCAAAGGTTGAGAAGGTTGCAAGAGCATTTGTATCTGACTGATACGATCTTGAGTGTTGATACAAGGAGAATGAAGATGATCTAAGTTGTTCACGAAAGTTTTGGAGAAAAGAAATTTTTCTGTTTAGAATTTCAAGTTCTCTTCATTTGAGTATTCTTTCTATTTAATTTTTCTGATTCTCTACTCATACTATCAAGAAGTTGATGTAATCTATGACCAATTAGTTTTAGGATTATATTTATGATTTCAAATCTAAGAAGGTTATGATGACTTTTCGCAGGTCATGTTGTCTTGTTCATTTTCATGTTTTGCCTTTCTCGGTTTTGATGGTCCTTTAAGTCGTTGGAAATTTGAGGGTTCTTGCAATCTAGGGTTTGATTAGAGAAATTTTGCTGGAAGGATTAGAATGTTATTGACAACAATACGTACAAGGATAATATCCTTTTTGTCTGTAGCATAGGTTTATTTATCATATTACATCTACTTCAGCACTGAGCTGACAATTAGCATATGAATATGTATCAATGAAAGCATGGTTTTAGTTGGCTAATGGCATTATTTTCTGTCATTTATGTGTAGTAATCAGTAATCATCTCTGAAAAAATGCAGAAAACAATCATTTCAAATCCAAATTCACATCTCGACCACAACAAAACAATTGACTTGAGTACAATTGTTGTCACTTTCTTCCAATACTGTGGGGATAAATCACATGATAAGGATAAATCACTTTCAAATAGAATTGTCATTTAACAAGGATTGTCTTGCAGATTTGAGAAGGGTTAAGAGCACTAATATGTTGTAAATGGATTCTAAAGGGACTGGTAGCATCATCTAAACAATTTAATATGTACAAGAGTTTTTACTTGTTAGATTATGTAGAATTTTTTATTTTGAAAGACCTCCATAGATGATTCCTATTAGCAATTCAGAAATGGAACAACTAGCCCATAGTAAAACAAGAGGAGTGTTTTTTTTTCTTTCCTACCGATCGAATTTTCCGAAAGTCAGTACCCGTACCTTACTTTGGTACCTAAAAGAACCACTTCATGATCATTTCTTGAAATAAAAATTTAAAATAGGTTTCTATAGTATTAAGGTGTTAAATAGACATTTAAAAAAAATAGTTTTCAATAGGGGAGGGAATTTAGAAAAATAATTTCCAATAGGGGAGGGTGGCATTTAAGGGGGGAATTTAAACATTTTCCAACGGGGAAGTGTGAGATTTAAGAAGTGAGGAGGAAAAAAAAGAATTTGAACCAATGATCTCTTAGGGAAAATAAGAAAATTTCCCCCACCTTGTTATAAATGACACTTAATGGTGATTATGATATGAATTATGAAGCACTAAATTCAACAGCTAAATAAGAAGACTTCAACAAAAGTGAAAATACCTTTCCCTGATTAAAATGGTTTCCCTACAATTTATCAACACGTTTCTTTTAATCAGTTTGGAATGAAGGAGAAGCATGTAGAACATACGTTTCGTCCGCAACATTTTTGCTCATGTCCTACTCTGATCATCTCTGAGCCGCCAATCAAAAGCTCAACTGCCATGGAGTATTAGTGGGCCTGCAAGATCACAGGTTGATTCTGTCTTAGGCTCTAGTCCAATGGCCACCAGCTACTTGGTTGGCTACGGTTCAAGATACCCTCAGAGCGTGCATCACAGAGGACCATCCAAGGAGTCTTCCAGGAATAGTAAGGGATTTATAGGATGCATCCAAGGCTGCAATAGCTGGTGTGGACGCCAGGAATCGAATCCTAATGTTCTGCTGGGAGCATTAGCAGGTGTGCTAGATAATAGGGACCAATTTAGAGATGGAAGGGAAAATTATAAGCAGACAGAAGCCTGCACTTATAATACTGCACCTCTTGTTTGGAGTTTCTGCTAAATTGCATGCATTAGAACAGAATAGTAGCCACGTTTTTTTATCCTCCATTAACTGCTTCAAGCTAGAGATCATGTACAGTAGAGGAGCCAAAGAATCTGGTTTTCTTTTGTAGACTCAGAACAAAACCAAATGGCAAAGAATAAGTGTGATAAATCCTTGTGCGCAAATTTGGTATTCAATATCCTAGAATTTTCCTCCAATTTCATTTGAAGATGAATAAAATTTTTCTATACAAAGGGTTCCTACAATATCCTTGTATTGAGCGAGATCGACCCAAATACAAAAAGGTGTCCTTCAGTCCATGGTAGGTATTCTGTAATCTTTTACCACTGGTCAACAATCCCTAGGCATTGGAGCGATCTCAGAAATTTGATCAAGCATTAACTTAAGAAGCCCTTTCACCAGCTTATGGAAAGGCCAAGTAACCAGAAACCTATCAAAAAGATTACTGGACCATTAGCAACTAGACAACTGTAAAAGTTCATGGCAGGGATTTGTTTATATGTTGATGCATCAAGCAATGAACTAAAATATAACATGAACGTATTTCTACAAACAGGAGTGCAAAAATCCATTAATCCATTAACTAATGATCTCATTCCAAAAGGAAAAACCTCTGATGAAAAAGCATTAACCGCCTAAGTCTCGGCAATCTACGCTCCCTGAATCCAAATCTGCAACAACTCAAATTCTATTCATCTTCCAGGACATTACAGCTTTAACACAAGCTCAGCTACAAATGAAACTTCTGTTCATCAAAAGATCTGAATCACAATCAGTGCCTTGGGAAATTTCAGACAATAACTGTGCTAGGTACCTACAGAACAGAGATCATAACCTTCAAATGCGTGCTTCTGTGTCTGAGTAGTTCACATGTACAGAGAGAGAGAGAGAGAGCGATTAACAAGAACTAGTGTTTTTCTTAAAAGACAGCTATTCATCTGTAGCAGTAAAGGAACCCTAAACAAATAGCATCACATAATCCTTTAGCATTTTTTCAATTGATATTAACACTATGTGTTTTGAAGGTATGTCTGGTTTGACTGCTTATGGTGGACTCTTTGAGGTTTGCAATCCAAAGAAGGGAGAAAAAGTATTTGTATCTGCAGCATCTGGTTCTGTTGGCCAGCTTGTTGGACAATTTGCAAAATTGACAGGGTGCCATGTAGTAGGAAGTGCTGGAAGTAGAGAAAAGGTATATCAAGTTAATTACTTCTTATTTCTTCCAAGTTGAATGTTGCTTTTTTGTTTATTGTACAGACCACAAGGTATATTAGACCACCTCTACCTTAGGACCATTTCTGACAGTTGTTTCCTTTGAGAACCCAAGTGTACACATGGTTCTCTACTGCAGAGTAAGTTCAATATTTCGTGCATTTTTTACCTTTTTGGCCTGATGTTGTGTCTGGCTCTGCAACCTGCTACATAGTCTTTCATATAATTGGAATTTCATGTAATTAAAAGCAGCCTTTGAATTTTGATTGCAAATTCCAGAATTTCTTGTCATCCATGTCAGGGCAGATGGTCATGTGCTTCTGAGTTTTCATGTTTGGCCACTGGCTTCATTCTGGGTCGAAATCCCATTTAGCATCTCATGCATTACTCAATACCTGGTTGTTGATTTTGAGTAACTTTTCATCCTGATATTGGTCTTATTCCACACTCTACAGTTCGACCTTGTATTTGTCTTCGTCCAGCTAATAATATTTTTGATTCATATATGTGTTCTAACTTCCGCTTTAAATTTATGTTGACAAGGTTGATCTTCTGAAGAATAAGTTTGGATTTGATGATGCTTTCAATTATAAAGAGGAGCAGGACTTGGATGCAGCTTTGAAAAGGTATGCAACATTCTAATCATCATTGCCTAACATTAACATATTCTAATTATGTGTTTAAAGCTTCTGAGAATGAATTGTTAATTACATACTTTTTATACCAGTGGTAGCTTTTTATAATGCTTTACCTTAAGAGCACTCTAGGAAATTCGTGTGCAATAATTATCTTCAATGCACCCACTTTTTCACCATAGTTTGAGATCATTTAGCCTCGCAACTTCTTCTGCTTGAGAAAGATTGTGACTAAAATCATAGCAAATCTAATATTAGACTTTCATGAAGGTTTTCTCCTGTCTTTCTCTTGTAAAATCTTGTGTTCTGTTAAGGGATAAAGCAAATAAAGTACATGGTTCTAAGTGCATGGTTAAAGACTCTGTAATTGGAGTCATCTATGGGGTAAGTGGAGTCCCGCTATTCAAAAAGACACTGTAGCTTCTTGCTTAAATTCCAGAATCCAAGCAACCAAAGTTTCTCGTAAAAAGCCCCAATTTGGTGAGAGATTCCCCTTTCCACAAGCATCCAGTATTCTGGTATCCATCTCATGTAACTTGTTTGCCTTTAAACTAGAAATCTTTTCAAGTACCTAATTGGGTGATTTCTTTTTAGTATTAAAAAATCTATTATTTCTATCTTGCCATAGCTAGAGGCAATAATTGCCAAAATCTTGTGTAGCCTATCTCTCAAACTTGTTCTCCTCAGTTGCTCTGTAATGACATCTTACATTCCAACTATAAGATGTGCCATATATGTTCGACATCTCTGAGGTATCTGACCAAATTTTTAGTAGGGAAATCTCAAAGAACATTTAAAGTTTCCAGGATTTTGTGAGCTATGACAGTGAAAATTGGATGTAATATAGATGGCAAAGAACTTAGATTGTCATGGTGTCCTCAGAATTTAGAAGCAAGCAAAAGAACCAGATCAGTCAGGCACTCTTGTCTGAAATGAAGCAAGATGGAATTATTAGCCTGATCAGGTTTCTGACTAGATCAGGTTGCAGATCAACACACGTAGCGTTCATCAACTGCTGCTGTCCTAACTGTACTCTTAGTGGTTATCTAGAGCAGGCCAAACCAGCTTGTGCTGTCAAATTACCGAGCTTACTCGTAAGAGTCTGACTACAGATCATACTGATTTGGGAGAACTTAAAGCAACAGCTGCAGGAATGCCACCTACAATACCTGTTTTCTGTTCGCTAAGCAGTGTTAACAATATGCTTAACCAAACTTTTTCTACTGCATATACAAGAGGCCTATGATTCATTTGGAATGAGGAGCAGAGGAACACCCCAAATGAAAACAAAAGATTAAAATTAACAAGAGCCAGAAATAAAGACAGGATAACTATGAAGGCTGCTCTCCAGTCTTGTCCAAGTTTATAACAAGTAGCTGTCAGAATCGCATTTTATTTTTCCGGTGTCCCTTTGTGGAATGACTTTGAATGTTGCCCTTCAATTTTCTATCCATGGACAGTAATACAATAGAAACCGAAATACCTATATAATGAAAACTTTTAGATTTGATTGACATTACTTGTATACAAAAGCAGTACTTGTTCCTCTTTCTTCCATTGTGTCTAGTGACTGTCATGATTGCCTTAACTTTTTAATTGTTATGCATAGAAACATGGATTTCCCTCAAGGTCGCAATGGCCTAGTTAGAGTGCAGTAAGCGTGGATATAACTTAATTGATTGAATTTCTTTTGCAGGTACTTCCCTGAAGGAATTGATATTTACTTTGAAAATGTTGGGGGAAAGATGTTGGATGCTGTGCTTCTCAACATGAGAATGCATGGACGAATTGCTGTGTGTGGACTGATCTCACAATACAACCTAGAGAAACCTGAAGGACTATATAACGTGGCTTCTATTCTTTTCAAGCGTCTTAGAGTGGAGGGATTTGCTGTGTTTGATTACCTTCACCTCTATCCGAAGTTTCTGGACCTTGTACTACCTCAAATCCGAGAAAAAAAGATCACCTACGTAGAAGACATTGCAGAAGGCCTTGAAAATGGTCCTGCTGCCCTTGTTGGTCTGTTTAGTGGTCGCAATGTCGGGAAACAGGTTGTTTTGGTTGCTCGTGAATGATCTCAGGTTCCTTTGACCATCCCTTTGTACATAGAGTATATACCTCAGTCTACAGGCTATTAGCATTTTAATTCCACTAGTTTGAGCTCTCATGCGTTTGTGCACCTGGAGTTCTTTGTGAACTTTATCAGGCCAGATAATACAGTGCCAAGTTGAAGTCAAAGATGAGTAAATCCTGATTTCGTTTTGTTGCCATCAGAATCTACGCAGATATTTTCTGTTTCTTGTTTCAGATGAATAAATAAGCTTACCTATCAGAACACTAGTGCATCTTTGAATTGTGCTTTCAAGATTGATTTTTTAGTTTCCTAGATTATAAATTAAGTTTCTAGCAGTGGGAAAAAATGTTTTTAAATTGAAATGCTAGAGCTCGTATCTTGATCATCATGGGAAATCTTTTTTGGCTTTTCTTTTGTTGGCTGCTATTCCACTTATTGGTAGGTTTTCTATTTGCCATGCCAAACTCCTTTTGTCTGGAAGATAAGGATTAACGGAAACCTATAGTCTCTAAAAGTAATGGAAAATAATAAACATATATTCATCTAGTTGAAAATAATAAACATACATTCGTTTCTCAAATTTCGTTGGCTTTTAGCACCATAAAAACCAAATTCTCAAACCAGGGATCCCTTTTTATTTTGTCTTAGTATCTCATCTGGTAAAGGAATACTATAGCAGTTTATGTAATCATTCAATTGAACAATTTCTTGTATAAGTGAGATATGCAGCCATTTGTTCAGCTTTGTTTCACATTTGTTTGTTTGTTGGACAGACGTCATATCTTACATCTATAGCTTAATTTATCCTCTCCTGCAAAAGCCAGCAAATATATGTTTCAAAAGTTCCCTCACTGCATCTAACAGGCATTCACAGAAAAAGATTGTAAAATTTTCTGCTCTCAACCATAGCGATTGATAGTGCTGCAATGGCACAAGAAGCAGAGGTGGTGAAGAACAAGCAGGTGATGTTGAAAGTCTATGTAACTGGACTCCCAGGGGAGTCTGATTTCAACATCAGGACGCACACCACCATAAGCTTGAAAGTCCCAGAAAGCTCAAATAATGGGGTGTTGGTTAAGAATCTATACCTGTCATGTGATCCTTTTATGCGCCTTCTCATGCAAAAACCAGAATCTTCTCTTCAGGATGTAATCTCTGGTTACTCCCCTGGCTCTGTAAGTATAGTATATCTTGCTTCCTGCTATTGGTCATTGAAATGTGTAGTTCTGTTTTGCTGTTGTGTTATGCTGGGAATGATTTGTATGGGGTTTGTACATTAGGAAGAGAATGCATTGTTTACTTTATTCTCTTAGAGGGAAATAGTGAAGTGTTAAAAGGGCTTCTTCAGAAAGCAGAAATGGTTAATTTTTGTGAGCTGAAATGGAACTGAAATCGGAAAAAGGGGAACCTTTGAATAGACGCTAATACTTCTCTTGAATTTGTTACTAATCAACTGCAATACATGTATATATTATTTGGCCAAATTGACCTTCTAATATCTTGTCTTTGGTGGTTGAGGATGATCTATACAATTGGTTCAAGTTTCTGAGCTTGATGACGGTTTTCATGTGAATTATGAAGCAAGATTCCTTGTCTTGGAAAACCAAAATCTAATGAAATCAAGATAATAGAAAAATTGCAAATAAGCTAAAACAGTAATTTTGTTTGGTTCTTTTTGAAAATTTCAATTTGTACTCCCAACACTTGGAAACTTTTCATGGTTGGAGGAATTTAATGATTTCTTATTCCATGCCACTTTAAGATCAGATCTGTCAAATGATATTTGTTGCAAATCATTTTAAAAGAATGAATATGAATGTGTTTTTGCTGTATGCTTATGATAAGTGATGTAACTGACAACTTATGTTTGCATCATTTAACTTAAATGGTGATAACTTGCAGACAATAGGTGGGTTTGGGGTTGCTAAGGTGGTGGATTCAAGGCACCCAAAGTTCGAGAAGGGTGACTCGGCATGGGGTCAAACTAAATGGGAGGAGTATAGTCTAATAGCAGAATCTGATTCTCTTATCAAGATTGAGCACACAGAAGTACCCCTTTCCTATTACACTGGACTCTTGGGTAACTTCCACTCTTGCTAACAGTTATCTTTCAGGAATTGGAGATGTTGTAGCTGTCGGGGAAATTGGATAATTTCCCACTCAAAATTGCAATTACTAGATGGGTAATAAAAGAGATAAGGAAAAAAAAAATACACTCGAAATTGATAACGGAGTTCGGCCAAATATGCCTAATCTCCGAGCACCGCCTAAACAACCTACTTTTATTAATTTGGGAGAAGAAAGAATATAAAATTTTGGTGTGTTTCAATTGAGAGGGGAGAGTATTAATTTATAACTCTCAGACACTTCTCCTAAGACCTATCCCATCGATGTGGGACAGAAACTTATACCAAAAAAGTCAACAAATCTCCATCTTGGCATAATTTCTAATCCCACCACAAACACAAATATTCTCACTCAAACAAAATAATAAACGGTCATTGCGGTACTTTCAAATTTGCGTCCTTAGACGCCAACTCAAATATCCAGAATGTTGACCAAGTCTAAACAATATTCAAACTTGGATCTTGTAACTATCTTGGTCAACATATCTACAGGAATCTCTGTAGTTCGAATCTTGACAGGTGTCGAGCCTGTGCAATAATAAATACCTACTCGAGAAAAATAAATTTTCTGTGTATAGTAGTGAGTAGGGTCGAATCCACAGGGACTGGGAAAAATTTGATTCCTTTCAAGTTCGGGACACGGGGGATTTTTATCAGAAATAAACTAAAAATAATTAAACAATTTACCTAAAAATAATTAAATAATTTAACCAAAAATAAATAATTAATTAATACAATTGTAAATAGTAATTAAATAAATGATAAATAAATTCTAGTCAAAGATACAACTACGCAGACACAGTCCATTCATCCGATCATTGATGCAAAGAAGGTTCACTTAATTTTATTAACAGGTTAGTTATAGTCGCCGATAAACTCTAACGACCAGCTTTTCCTTAATTTATTGATAACCAAGGTACGACCGTTGATTACCCCTAACCAGGAAATACTCCTAGGTACGACCGTAGGAATTAATTTCCTAATTGCATTAAAAACTAGAAAAGCCTAACCCAAATTAATAACACGCTACGAGGGTTATTTAAATCAGATTGCATGTCCCCCTAGTATGTGAAAATACTAGTTGTCACTAATATTAATCAACTAAATAATTACGGATTTAATTGATTAATTTGACAAGAGATTAATAAGTCAAATTGCACATCGGGCCCTTGATATCCAATTAACAAAATAATCCCATGGAAATTAAAATAGAAAACATGCAAATATTAATAAATTAAGGAACACGTAAAATTAATTAGATCTCACAGATATTTGGGACTGCGTCTTCGCGTTGATCCTTGACTAGAGGAGAAAATTAGCCACGCCTCATAAGAAAATTCCCACGCAATTTAAATGGAATCAAATACATAAATAACTAACTAAGAATTTAGGAAGAAACTTGAGTCTCGCTAAACTCTTTTAAGAAAAGTTGCACACCACACAACAAGAGAAGGAAGAACTCCTCCTCTGAAAACCAAAAACTACCTCTATCCTCCTACGGAGCTTCTCTGGAGAGAAAACTCCAAAACTAGTCTAATGTCTTATGAAAAACTATCGTCTAATGCCTTTCCCTTATTTTATTTTAGCACTAGTTTCCTAAGAGAACTAGTGACGTAGGAAGCAAATTGGAAAAGCTCAATCATCAAAGCCAACACCTTGACTAATGAGTATATCTCCCACAATAAGAACAAACTTTCTACGTGGTCCCCGCTTTGATTTCTTATTGCTAGTGGATTTCGTCATATCAATTCAATTCTTCATCAGCAATTCCGTTCATTAGCAATTCCGTTGGTTTGCACAATTTGGGCTGATGGTGGAAAGCTTTTAGAAGCTTTAGAAGCTTTCACGTGTGGAGAAATCTTCTCAAGAAGGTCCCCTTAGTATTTTTCTGCTCCACTTTCTGAAATTATATCCAAATACCAAATATAAATATATATTGACAATTAAAACAATATTTGGCAAGGATAAAGAGGAAAATTAACGATAAAATTACTAACAATTAATACCCTATCAATTCCCCCCACACTTAAATCATGCTTGTCCTCAAGTATGGGAACACTAAACTCAACAATGGCTAACTCTCATTTCATTTATTGCCAAGCTACGCTTATCCCAAAATCAAGTTTTAGTGGCTAAGTGTCAAGACATATTTCTCCCGGTTAGCTCCTGAAATCATAGACTCGTCCAATTCATAGCTAACTCGTCTAAGAAATCAAAATATTAAACTAGCAAAAGTTAGCAATTGGGTCAACTGAAAATCAAAATCTCAACATTGAAGAACAAGGATCGGCAGGCCAACATGATCATAAGCTTACTTATTATTTTCTTTTTCTTTTTTTTAATAAATGCTCAGTCCCAAGCTATTCAAGTCTTTTGACGTGAACTCTGACATTTTTAGATGAAAGAGCCCAGTTACTCAACTCTTCACAACTTCAGGACTAACTACTCATATATATAGTCACTTTTTGACGCGAAAGTCGACACTTGTGGTGAAGACTCCCGGTTACTGGGTGACGACACTAGCGGAGTAGGGTCATTTATTAATCACAATTAAAGCACCAGAAAACCAGATAATTAAAGATCATGGCCCACGTCATCTCCTAATATGGAGAACTAAGATCAACAATTGCCTAATCCACACAACAATTGCTAGTAAAATATTTATATTGCCTAAACAATTTAACCACAATTTGCACCAAGTCATTAAACTCATGATATTCACCAAGATAACATGCTTTTACTTGCCACTTAAACTAAATTCATAGAATAAATCATAACCAGCAATAGACAAGTGAGATGCCACATTTATTCATCAAGACAACAATAAGAAAAGCAACAATTTAAAGAAACTCCAATCAAATCCAAATCTCCCCCCACACTTAAAGTACACATTGCCCTCAATGTGATAATTAATTAGTAAAAATAAGAAGAAGGGCAACGAAACTCCCCTGAATCGTCAAGACAGCGGCGGGTTAGGCGGAAGTTGAGGTTCAACACCCACGTGGTGCATAAACGCCGCCAAATTCTCTGAAGTTTGCCAGTCATCAGCCCCTGCGGGTTTGATCTGATTCTCACCATTTTCCTCCAAATATCACTCCAATCAAACAATAGACAACCAATTTCCAACAAATTGTAATAAAACAATTGTTAATTAAATATTGGGCCTCTCTGCTTAGTTAATTTAAAACAAACAAAATGCACACTTCAATCACCCCAATCAACGTAATAATTGAAATGAAAAAGACAAAAGACTCTCACACAAGGCAACTACTTCAATAAGCAAATTTAAGTGTTAAAGGCACCTCCCAATTAAACAAATAATCTCAGCAATTTACCCACAATTAGACACAAGTTATAATAAATTAGACACTATTGGACCCAAAATCATAACAAGTGTCTCCAATTGGACAGTCAATCACTTAAGATTAAGAAATTGGAGGCAAACTATCACAACCAATACCACTGGTGGACTCACAGGGAAAAATTAAATCAAACGGCCAACCAAAGCACTGATAAATCCAACAACACCAAGCAAAGCAGAAATAAAATTAAAAAAAAATTCAAAATGGTAACCAATTTGCCAAGAACCTAAATTGCAGTTGAAGCCCCAAACAACTCACTAAGTGAAAAATCCAGCACCTCCTGCGATTATTCAGCAAGAAACCCAGGAAAAAAGAGGGTTGTAGAGAGCGTTGACGCAAGCTGGTGGGTGGCGGAGCTGGCTGGCAGTTGCTCGGGTAGGTGGAGTTCGCGCAAGGAGAGCTTGGTGGAGGTCGGCGCGGCGCTGTTCGTGGCTGTCCGTGAGCTGGGTTGCGCTACGGCTGTGAGTCTCAAAGAGAAAAGAGAGTGCGGGTGGAGTTGGGTGGTAGGAAGAGCTGGTGGCTGGCGAGCTGCTGGTGAAGTGCAGCTGAGCTGGTTGTGGGCAGTGACGACGTGGGTGACGGTCTTCATTGGTGGAGGTGCGAGGAGGAGAGGGAGGCGGCCTGGACAACCACACAATGGTCGAGCGCTAGGCGCTCTGGAGCT
>NW_020863273.1:0-53376 GCF_003713205.1 Coffea eugenioides | reverse complement strand
GCATGAAACCCTAATGTGTATTGGGTTCAATTTCTTTTGATTGGCAAACCGATCATGTATATCCATGATGAATCGTTTTGATATGCCGCTTTGGCTTTTGGCTTGTAAATGTTACATTTCACTGTATATATGTTTGGTTGACATTTGGTTGGGTTTCGGATTAACTTGTATTTCAAACGGCAAAAGAAAAATTTGGCTACTCTCGGCCTAGTATCCGGATTCGGACATGGCCGGTACTGTTCATCATCGGTTTCAATTTGCATTTTTTTTCTTTTGTGATTTTGACTTGTTTACGCGCGTGGGTATGTTCCGGAACGTATTAGATCGACGTGAACTGATCCGTAGTCCTGGCGAGAGCTGGGCAGGCAGTCCGCTAACCCCTTTGGTTCGCCTTAGGGGAAAGTGGGGCTGTCACAATTGGTATCAGAGCTTAGGCTTCAGATCTCTGTAGCGTATCCTAGAGTGAAAGATTAGGATGCCTGACTGTGAGATTAATTTGAATATTATGTAACGAGGATCTATCGTATCCTAGGGGTTAAAGAAATTGATTATTTGGGAGTTTCTTACTTGGGATTTATATGGAAGGAAAATATGGGATGAGAGAATTGTAGTGAAAGATTAGACGCCTTTGAATTATCCTTATACCTCGAAGCATGGCAAGAGTTGAGGTATTTATATTACTGGCTATGGGGGTTAAGAGACCGAAATTTGTTGGCCAACCTCCACGTATGATGATTTTGAACCAAGATAAAAGAATATCAAATAAATAAAATGCATTTTCTGCCTGTATACCTCCTAGATATTTGCAAGCGATGATTTGCTGATTTTAGTAAAAAAAAAAAACAAAAAAAAAATGTGAATTTTACTTGAATAACTGATGAGTTGTTGAATTTTGTGTATGGTAGGTGGATACGGTTAAAATTTTCTAAACTAAGTTTTCTCCTTGATTGTAGACCGGCATATTCTCGCACTTGAATTTGTCTCTGCTTTACATGAAAAACAAATATATCTTGAGTTTTCGAAAGAATGGCGAGTTATTGGAATTATAATGAAACTCCTGAACTTGATAAGTTTCGGGTTACTTTATATACTTTACTTATGGTTTAAAATTCTTGACTTTCTAGAAGGGTAAACCTATCTTTAAGTGTACGGACTGAGGGACTTTGAGATATAAAGTAACCGCATTCAAGAGCACGGGGTTAGTGTGAAGTGACTTGGTTTTATTTGACACGTAAGTTAGCCAGCTGTACTTGTTTCTTGGGTTTGAACTTGGAACTTGAGACTTTACGATAGAACCTAAGATGGGTTATTCTTGAAGACGATGGTATTTTTGCTAGTCGCTTGTTTATTCCAGATTTTGAACTTTGAACTTCGAAAGGATAACCTTTGGTTTCAACTGGTATTATGGATTGATTGGATATCGTAAGGGTAGGTGATTTGATTGAAATTAGCAATAATTGGACCCTTGGGGTTAACTATAGCCTAGGAAGGGTGGTGCACGTCCTGAGGCTTTGGTCTCCTGCTTACATGAGCTTTTATCTGTGACATATTGGCCTTATTTTGTGACTTTTAGCTCGTGCTATAATTTTTGATACCTGTAAAGAATCATGTTCCGATTCAAACAAATTTTTATACCTTGTATATGTCTTGTCCGGTGTATATGTCTTGTACAATTGTTAGCTCGTGCTTAAATATGCCTTGTTCTGTGATTATAGACTTCTATTAAGTAGGGCAGCAGGAATGGAAAAGGTCCCTAGTACTGACAATGAATCGAGAATAAACCCGAAGATCAGATCTACCAGTGTATTAAGGATTAACCTAGTCGGGAACTTGGTGAGATTTTCTTGTGCACAACGTATATGATGATTGGTTCTGTGACCATATTTCAATTTTAGAAAGTGTGCACTCTCCAGTAGTATTTTGTTGGTTTGGTGAAAAATCTTGAACTGCCTGGGACCGATGAGATTGAGCTTACTTGCAACTTGAACCTGTTTAGGCTAAGGTGCCTTACGTATCCTTAGTGGACCTCATTTGACTGAATATATGGAATGTGGACTAGGATTTGTGACTGCTTAAGAATGTGAATTGCTGGACAGAGGTTAGGCCAGTGTGTTCCTACCTGTACTTATGATCCTTGAACTTGAACTTGTGTTCATGCTCCCTGAACTTGTAATATTTGACCCTGCTTTTGAACTTATTGATTGAACACTGCTTTGACCCTACTCTTGAACTTATTCGTATTCATGTGGTTGTAGACCGGCTACTACTTTTCTGTAGCGGTTGAACTAAACCTCTCTGGTGGGGCATTGCCTGTTGTGTTGTCCAGCACCGCCATTCTCTGGCGAGGCATGCCTGTTGTGTTGTCCAGCACCACCAGGGATGAAATACTTGAACGGAGGCTCTCTGGTGAAGTTTAGCCGTTGTGCTAGCTTGTTGTGTTGTCCAGCACCACCAGGGCCAACTTACTGAACTGAAATTCTTTGGTGAAGCATAGCCGTTGTGCTAGCTTGTTGTGTTGTCCAGCACCACCAGGGATGAATTTTGATTTGAAGCTTCACTATACCCTGAATTTCTTCCAAATATCTGGGACATTACGTCCGATTTCAAGCCTTTTGCCTGTTTTATCTGGTTACGCGATTAACTCCCTACTGGACCACTGGACCATGACTATTTGATAAGTTGGATTGGCGTGATATTTAGTACTTGAATTTGATAAGTGATTTACAAGATCATGAATTGTGATAAGTAAGATTAGAATGTTTCTTAGTATTTGACTGACTTTGGGAAAAACAAATTGGACCTGGTGAATACGAGTTAGAAGAGATGGAATTCTACTGCTTGATTGGTTTCTGAGCGATATCTTGACCGGCTTTATATAGGAATTAGAATGTCGAGGACGACATTCTTTTAAGGGGGAGAGAGTGTGAGAACCCGTAAATTCCCTAATATTTTTCCTAGGGTTTTCCCCTTTAATTGCATGTTTTCTGCATTTTCTGGCCTAGGAATATTTTCTTGGTGGATTTTATGAGTAATTATAGTTTCTAGATGATTTTTCTAGCATTGGGTAGTTTTTGAGAAATTACGGATCGAATATGGACGTGGGACCCACTAGTGTGAAAAGTTCGGAAAAATTCGGCCAATAAGTTTAAGTTTCGGATACTGTGAAATTTATCGGGTGTTAATGGATAAGTAAAGGAGTGTGAGGTGATTGATGTGAGAGAGAAAAGAAAGGATTGAATTGCATTTAATGAGATGCCATGTGTCATTTTTCTATTGGGTGGACTTTATGATTTACTATTCATGATTTTGACCTTTTGACTTATGGATTAAATATCTTCAAAATTCACAAAAAACTTACCCATTTTCACCCCTTGATGGCCGAACCTCTCTAGCAAGAAGAAAGACAAAACTCTTCAACATCTTGGCAAATTCCTAGCTCAAATCATCCAAACTACTTGCTTAAATTAGTTTTTACTCCATAAAATTCCTTCCTTGGGTGCTAGGAAGTAGTTTAGTGAAGTTTGTTTGAAGACTTAAGGTGTCCAACATCTTCCTCTCTCTTGGTTACTTGGTAAGTGGTATATGAACACCCTCCTATATCTAATGATGTTGAATTTATGCCTAATGGTGGCTATGGTGTTAGAAATTGTGATTTATTTCTTGGTTTGAAGTGATTTGGTTGAGTTTTTTATTTTTTGAGGAATTTTCTGGTTTCATATGATCTTGATGGTGTGGTTGTTTTTGATGGTTGGTAATAAGGGGCTTTGACTCTAGTGGGTGTGAATTGTTGATAAATGCAATCAATTTTGGGTTTGGAATGAAATGTGAAAAGTTAGGGTTCATGAAACCCTAATCTGTCCGAAATTTTAGGTCATAGATAGAGGCCGAATTGGACTTTGATCAAAACATGAAAGTTGTAGGTATTGATGAGTATGAAGTGCCTGCAAAATTTCAGGGCATTTGGAGTAGTATAGAGTGAGTTATGGCGTTTTTACTGTTGCTGTTTTTGGTGAACAGAATGTCAGAACTGCGATAGTGATTGCCTGTTTTGACTGGAATTGTTTTGTATTTTGTTGTTGGTGTCTTCTGATGAAATGTAACTTGATGTCTTAGCTTTCATATTCCTTTGGAATCAATGCATTTGGACCTGTGTAGGCTGAGATAGACTGATTACAGTTTTGTGTGATCTGTGAACCTGCAATTACGGTTCTGGGTTGGTTTTCTGCATTTTTGACCTAGTTGTGCTAGGATTTGGACTGAGAGGCCTTCTTCATTGTTGTATCCCTGTTTCATAGCTTCGAAACGGTGGGTCTTACACCCCCATCCGATAACCGTAGTGAATTTGACGCCATTACCGCATAATAAGGGCAAAACAGTTTTTCTATTCGGGGCCAAGGCTAGTGCTACTTCTAATTTCTGGTTTGCTTATGATGCTTGTTTATGTATATGAAACCCTATTGGGTTGTGATTAGTGTTGATTCATGACTCGTTATCGAGTCTTATGGGAATTGTTTACTTGTTCTAGGAGGAAACGGTGGTGCACGACGTTCGTTTAACGACGGTGCATGAAACATCATTTTATCGATTGGTGAGTATACTACTCACTTGGATTTATAAAGTGGCTTTGCTATATGTGATTGTGATGCCTTGAAGGCTTGTTTGGCTATTGGAAATGATTAGGGTGAGGGTGTACTTGACCGCCCTCATTCCTTTTATGCTTGTGAACGACTGTGTACTGTTTCACTGTCTTACTGTACTGCTTTATGAATGACTGTACTGATATTGTTTGGGTGTCGGTTGGACGAGTATCCAACGACCCTACTGTACTACTGAGCTCAACCCCGTTGGGAGTCACTCGAATCGAGCCAGCGAGGGCTTGGTCGTAAAAATTGACTAGCCACGGGGACTGAAATGAGAATCTTGTGGTAATGAGACCCTTGGTTCCGGTGTACTCGAGTATCACCTAAAGTTACTGCTTGGAGTGCGGGCCCGGTTGGGGTATGTTGGGTGGAAGGAATGGAAGTGAAGTGAGGTCTACGGTTTGGTACTTTTAACATTGACGGAGGGTCAATGAAGTTCGATCAAGAATGTAAGCGTGGAAATGGGCTCTTGAGAGCCGTTCGTATCCTTTTACCGATTTGTTTTGCTTCTTATTTGAATATTTGCAATGAACGATTATGCTTAAGTGATCTTGGTTGATTGTGTGATAGTTGCTCACTGAGCTTTAGCTCACACCATTCCATTTGTTTTCCTTACAGGAAAATAATCACTTTTGGAAGCTCATACTTGTTGGTTGCCAAATTGAGCCATGTATATGTCTATTTTGACTAGCTCCTTGCATGAAACCCTAATGTGTATTGGGTTCAATTTCTTTTGGTTGGCAAACCGATCATGTATATCCATGATGAATCGTTTTGATATGCCGCTTTGGCTTTTGGCTTGTAAATGTTACATTTCACTGTATGTATGTTTGGTTGACATTTGGTTGGGTTTCGGATTAACTTGTATTTCAAACGGCAAAAGAAAAATTTGGCTACTCTCGGCCTAGTATCCGGATTCGGACATGGCCGGTACTGTTCATCATCGGTTTCAATTTGCGTTTTTTTTTCTTTTGTGATTTTGACTTGTTTACGCGCGTGGGTATGTTCCGGAACGTATTAGATCGACGTGAACTGATCCGTAGTCCTGGCGAGAGCTGGGCAGGCAGTCCGCTAACCCCTTTGGTTCGCCTTAGGGGAAAGTGGGGCTGTCACAATTGGTATCAGAGCTTAGGCTTCAGATCTCTGTAGCGTATCCTAGAGTGAAAGATTAGGATGCCTGACTGTGAGATTAATTTGAATATTATGTAACGAGGATCTATCGTATCCTAGGGGTTAAAGAAATTGATTATTTGGGAGTTTCTTACTTGGGATTTATATGGAAGGAAAATATGGGATGAGAGAATTGTAGTGAAAGATTAGACGCCTTTGAATTATCCTTATACCTCGAAGCATGGCAAGAGTTGAGGTATTTATATTACTGGCTATGGGGGTTAAGAGACCGAAATTTGTTGGCCAACCTCCACGTATGATGATTTTGAACCAAGATAAAAGAATATCAAATAAATAAAATGCATTTTCTGCCTGTATACCTCCTAGATATTTGCAAGCGATGATTTGCTGATTTTAGTAAAAAAAAAAAACAAAAAAAAAATGTGAATTTTACTTGAATAACTGATGAGTTGTTGAATTTTGTGTATGGTAGGTGGATACGGTTAAAATTTTCTAAACTAAGTTTTCTCCTTGATTGTAGACCGGCATATTCTCGCACTTGAATTTGTCTCTGCTTTACATGAAAAACAAATATATCTTGAGTTTTCGAAAGAATGGCGAGTTATTGGAATTATAATGAAACTCCTGAACTTGATAAGTTTCGGGTTACTTTATATACTTTACTTATGGTTTAAAATTCTTGACTTTCTAGAAGGGTAAACCTATCTTTAAGTGTACGGACTGAGGGACTTTGAGATATAAAGTAACCGCATTCAAGAGCACGGGGTTAGTGTGAAGTGACTTGGTTTTATTTGACACGTAAGTTAGCCAGCTGTACTTGTTTCTTGGGTTTGAACTTGGAACTTGAGACTTTACGATAGAACCTAAGATGGGTTATTCTTGAAGACGATGGTATTTTTGCTAGTCGCTTGTTTATTCCAGATTTTGAACTTTGAACTTCGAAAGGATAACCTTTGGTTTCAACTGGTATTATGGATTGATTGGATATCGTAAGGGTAGGTGATTTGATTGAAATTAGCAATAATTGGACCCTTGGGGTTAACTATAGCCTAGGAAGGGTGGTGCACGTCCTGAGGCTTTGGTCTCCTGCTTACATGAGCTTTTATCTGTGACATATTGGCCTTATTTTGTGACTTTTAGCTCGTGCTATAATTTTTGATACCTGTAAAGAATCATGTTCCGATTCAAACAAATTTTTATACCTTGTATATGTCTTGTCCGGTGTATATGTCTTGTACAATTGTTAGCTCGTGCTTAAATATGCCTTGTTCTGTGATTATAGACTTCTATTAAGTAGGGCAGCAGGAATGGAAAAGGTCCCTAGTACTGACAATGAATCGAGAATAAACCCGAAGATCAGATCTACCAGTGTATTAAGGATTAACCTAGTCGGGAACTTGGTGAGATTTTCTTGTGCACAACGTATATGATGATTGGTTCTGTGACCATATTTCAATTTTAGAAAGTGTGCACTCTCCAGTAGTATTTTGTTGGTTTGGTGAAAAATCTTGAACTGCCTGGGACCGATGAGATTGAGCTTACTTGCAACTTGAACCTGTTTAGGCTAAGGTGCCTTACGTATCCTTAGTGGACCTCATTTGACTGAATATATGGAATGTGGACTAGGATTTGTGACTGCTTAAGAATGTGAATTGCTGGACAGAGGTTAGGCCAGTGTGTTCCTACCTGTACTTATGATCCTTGAACTTGAACTTGTGTTCATGCTCCCTGAACTTGTAATATTTGACCCTGCTTTTGAACTTATTGATTGAACACTGCTTTGACCCTACTCTTGAACTTATTCGTATTCATGTGGTTGTAGACCGGCTACTACTTTTCTGTAGCGGTTGAACTAAACCTCTCTGGTGGGGCATTGCCTGTTGTGTTGTCCAGCACCGCCATTCTCTGGCGAGGCATGCCTGTTGTGTTGTCCAGCACCACCAGGGATGAAATACTTGAACGGAGGCTCTCTGGTGAAGTTTAGCCGTTGTGCTAGCTTGTTGTGTTGTCCAGCACCACCAGGGCCAACTTACTGAACTGAAATTCTTTGGTGAAGCATAGCCGTTGTGCTAGCTTGTTGTGTTGTCCAGCACCACCAGGGATGAATTTTGATTTGAAGCTTCACTATACCCTGAATTTCTTCCAAATATCTGGGACATTACGTCCGATTTCAAGCCTTTTGCCTGTTTTATCTGGTTACGCGATTAACTCCCTACTGGACCACTGGACCATGACTATTTGATAAGTTGGATTGGCGTGATATTTAGTACTTGAATTTGATAAGTGATTTACAAGATCATGAATTGTGATAAGTAAGATTAGAATGTTTCTTAGTATTTGACTGACTTTGGGAAAAACAAATTGGACCTGGTGAATACGAGTTAGAAGAGATGGAATTCTACTGCTTGATTGGTTTCTGAGCGATATCTTGACCGGCTTTATATAGGAATTAGAATGTCGAGGACGACATTCTTTTAAGGGGGAGAGAGTGTGAGAACCCGTAAATTCCCTAATATTTTTCCTAGGGTTTTCCCCTTTAATTGCATGTTTTCTGCATTTTCTGGCCTAGGAATATTTTCTTGGTGGATTTTATGAGTAATTATAGTTTTAGATGATTTTTCTAGCATTGGGTAGTTTTTGAGAAATTACGGATCGAATATGGACGTGGGACCCACTAGTGTGAAAAGTTCGGAAAAATTCGGCCAATAAGTTTAAGTTTCGGATACTGTGAAATTTATCGGGTGTTAATGGATAAGTAAAGGAGTGTGAGGTGATTGATGTGAGAGAGAAAAGAAAGGATTGAATTGCATTTAATGAGATGCCATGTGTCATTTTTCTATTGGGTGGACTTTATGATTTACTATTCATGATTTTGACCTTTTGACTTATGGATTAAATATCTTCAAAATTCACAAAAAACTTACCCATTTTCACCCCTTGATGGCCGAACCTCTCTAGCAAGAAGAAAGACAAAACTCTTCAACATCTTGGCAAATTCCTAGCTCAAATCATCCAAACTACTTGCTTAAATTAGTTTTTACTCCATAAAATTCCTTCCTTGGGTGCTAGGAAGTAGTTTAGTGAAGTTTGTTTGAAGACTTAAGGTGTCCAACATCTTCCTCTCTCTTGGTTACTTGGTAAGTGGTATATGAACACCCTCCTATATCTAATGATGTTGAATTTATGCCTAATGGTGGCTATGGTGTTAGAAATTGTGATTTATTTCTTGGTTTGAAGTGATCTGGTTGAGTTTTTTATTTTTTGAGGAATTTTCTGGTTTCATATGATCTTGATGGTGTGGTTGTTTTTGATGGTTGGTAATAAGGGGCTTTGACTCTAGTGGGTGTGAATTGTTGATAAATGCAATCAATTTTGGGTTTGGAATGAAATGTGAAAAGTTAGGGTTCATGAAACCCTAATCTGTCCGAAATTTTAGGTCATAGATAGAGGCCGAATTGGACTTTGATCAAAACATGAAAGTTGTAGGTATTGATGAGTATGAAGTGCCTGCAAAATTTCAGGGCATTTGGAGTAGTATAGAGTGAGTTATGGCGTTTTTACTGTTGCTGTTTTTGGTGAACAGAATGTCAGAACTGCGATAGTGATTGCCTGTTTTGACTGGAATTGTTTTGTATTTTGTTGTTGGTGTCTTCTGATGAAATGTAACTTGATGTCTTAGCTTTCATATTCCTTTGGAATCAATGCATTTGGACCTGTGTAGGCTGAGATAGACTGATTACAGTTTTGTGTGATCTGTGAACCTGCAATTACGGTTCTGGGTTGGTTTTCTGCATTTTTGACCTAGTTGTGCTAGGATTTGGACTGAGAGGCCTTCTTCATTGTTGTATCCCTGTTTCATAGCTTCGAAACGGTGGGTCTTACACCCCCATCCGATAACCGTAGTGAATTTGACGCCATTACCGCATAATAAGGGCAAAACAGTTTTTCTATTCGGGGCCAAGGCTAGTGCTACTTCTAATTTCTGGTTTGCTTATGATGCTTGTTTATGTATATGAAACCCTATTGGGTTGTGATTAGTGTTGATTCATGACTCGTTATCGAGTCTTATGGGAATTGTTTACTTGTTCTAGGAGGAAACGGTGGTGCACGACGTTCGTTTAACGACGGTGCATGAAACATCATTTTATCGATTGGTGAGTATACTATTCACTTGGATTTATAAAGTGGCTTTGCTATATGTGATTGTGATGCCTTGAAGGCTTGTTTGGCTATTGGAAATGATTAGGGTGAGGGTGTACTTGACGGCCCTCATTCCTTTTATGCTTGTGAACGACTGTGTACTGTTTCACTGTCTTACTGTACTGCTTTATGAATGACTGTACTGATATTGTTTGGGTGTCGGTTGGACGAGTATCCAACGACCCTACTGTACTACTGAGCTCAACCCCGTTGGGAGTCACTCGAATCGAGCCAGCGAGGGCTTGGTCGTGAAAATTGACTAGCCACGGGGACTGAAATGAGAATCTTGTGGTAATGAGACCCTTGGTTCCGGTGTACTCGAGTATCACCTAAAGTTACTGCTTGGAGTGCGGGCCCGGTTGGGGTATGTTGGGTGGAAGGAATGGAAGTGAAGTGAGGTCTACGGTTTGGTACTTTTAACATTGACGGAGGGTCAATGAAGTTCGATCAAGAATGTAAGCGTGGAAATGGGCTCTTGAGAGCCGTCCGTATCCTTTTACCGATTTGTTTTGCTTCTTATTTGAATATTTGCAATGAACGATTATGCTTAAGTGATCTTGGTTGATTGTGTGATAGTTGCTCACTGAGCTTTAGCTCACACCATTCCATTTGTTTTCCTTACAGGAAAATAATCACTTTTGGAAGCTCATACTTGTTGGTTGCCAAATTGAGCCATGTATATGTCTATTTTGACTAGCTCCTTGCATGAAACCCTAATGTGTATTGGGTTCAATTTCTTTTGGTTGGCAAACCTATCATGTATATCCATGATGAATCGTTTTGATATGCCGCTTTGGCTTTTGGCTTGTAAATGTTACATTTCACTGTATGTATGTTTGGTTGACATTTGGTTGGGTTTCGGATTAACTTGTACTTCAAACGGCAAAAGAAAAATTTGGCTACTCTCGGCCTAGTATCCGGATTCGGACATGGCCGGTACTGTTCATCATCGGTTTCAATTTGCATTTTTTTTCTTTTGTGATTTTGACTTGTTTACGCGCGTGGGTATGTTCCGGAACGTATTAGATCGACGTGAACTGATCCGTAGTCCTGGCGAGAGCTGGGCAGGCAGTCCGCTAACCCCTTTGGTTCGCCTTAGGGGAAAGTGGGGCTGTCACATCAAACATGATCCATTCCAGTAGGTAATGTCTAAAATATGTCCAAGGTACATTTGATAGGTGATTTACACTAAGAAGCTTCGGATAACAAGTCCCAACTCATTGTTAGTTTCAAATCTGTCCAAATGCATGGCATTCCTTCACAAGACCAGATTCAAATTTTGATCATAAATCACTCAATTCAACTCAGAATAGAGCATGGTTGTTGGCACTACAAAATAGACTCATAAAGCTATATTTTCTCAGAAGAAACCATTTTCAAAATCTGTCCATAACTAGCTCGTTCGTGAGCATCAATTTACAGCTCATGTGCTGCCTTCCAGGAAGCAACGAAACAGGACAGCGGATTTCAAACGAATGGTTTGGCTTGCTCAAGTGGAACCAGGACATGCATTGTATACCCACAGAAAGCTGGGAAAGTATAGTTTCCGGTACCGCAAACGGCACTCGATTCCGACATCGGAGCGATGAGTTATAGCCAAAACAAGACGACTGCCAGAGCAGTGACGGGAACATTTTCCAGTTTTCTAAGCTTTCGTAAATCCAACATTTGGGGTGACCAAATCAAGTTATTTTTCAATGAAACTTTTTACACACTCAATATAACATGTAAACAACATAAACAAGCCATTAGAACCTCAAAATTTCTCACCAAAGTGCTCAAACAAAGCAGGGGCAAAATGGTCACTTTTGGTCATTGACCATCCTTGAGTTTCTATCAACAACCCAACATTAATCCACTAGTTTAAGCGTTAAATAAATATTATTACCATCAAAACACCACAAATCAGTCCATATATCCAAGGTGGGAGTTCATAGAGCCCACACAACCATTTTTCCACCATAAACAACCCACCCATGAACATGCATGAGTATATAAGGGCACTAGAACTTCCATAAACCAAGTTTTGAAGGTTAGATCGTTACCTACTTCACTTGGTGTGCAAGAACAGAATTTTCGGTCCTCTCCTTGGCCAAGAAAACCGTGAAAAGCTCCCCCTTTTGGTAGCTTAAGATGATCTTCAAGTAATAAGCTAAGTGTAGTTAAATTTTGGTACAAAATGGTGCAAGTTTGGTGAGGGAAATGGAGAAGAAAATTGAAGAAGCAAACTTGGTTCTTTTCCTTGGAGTTGCATGCTGGAAATGGAGCTAGGAGAGAGGGAATTCTGATCTGAAATGAAGCTTCCAAAGGAAGCTTTAGTGTGTGGTCCAAAGTTGCCCAAAAGTCAACCCTCCTTCGCGCGCGCACGCGCGCGTTTTGTGCTCGATTGCTCTCGAGTTTATTTCACTAGTGCACTAGACCTCCAATACGCTTATATTCATATAAATATTATTCACTCTTAATTGTCCCAAAATGAGGGTCTAAAGTCTCTCAATTAAATCGCACGTGTGAAAACGCGTATTTCCAAATTAAGCGCGATAAAGTGAAACCTCCAAGAATTTCTTATAACGATAGTACTAATAACTATAACTTGAGCACTTAAACATAAAAATACCTATTTTAAGACTAATGTACAAGTCTCCAATTTTCCAAGTGTATTGTATCCTCAAATCGATTATTAACTCCAATCGCGTATTCACTATTCTCACATAACGAGGTTTCAAAAATTAAATTTGGAAACAAATCATTTTAAAAATATATGCAAGTCATAATTCCATGTAATTAGGTCTAAATAGGTTGAAATAAAATATTCAGAGTAAACGGGCAATTAAATATTTAAATAAGCTAGTAATAGGAATTTAAAATAAGTAAATTTTTTTTTGCGAGTCCTCACAAATTCTAGACAAGGTTACCTTGTTCCTCCAAGAAAGCTAGAAGCTAAGTGCTTTTCCTTCCAAAATCACTCCACCACAAGCTTTAATCTTCCCTAAAGAGCAACTTATATGGAGTAGTTTACAATTTAATCGGTTGAAACTCAAGATTTGAGCAAGAAATTAAAGTGGAAGTTGAAGGATTTTCTATTGTTTTTTCTCTACAAGGTTTCGGGCAAGAGGGGATGAAAAGTGGGGAAAGCTTGGTCAAAATTTGTTTTAAGAAAGTTAAGAAACCTTTGGTCAAGTCCAACTTCGAATCGGGTCGCGACACTTGGCACCTTGAATGTTTAATCTCATCCTCTTGCTTACCAATGGTTAATTACCTAGCTAACCTCTAATTATCTCCTAACACCTGGTAAAATAATATCACTTAATCCAAAACTTTACCTAGTCGTCAAAATTTATCGCACTTAACGCACTAGCGGGTCCCACGTCCAATATACACTACTAATGTCACATGAACTAACTTATACCGGAAAAATATCTTGAAAACTTAATTCTCTTATAAAAATAGCTAGAAAATTAATATAATAAAGGAAAGTATAGGAAATGTATGCATGGAATTAAAATAATGGCTAGAAAATAAGAAAATTTTCGGGTTCTCACAAATACAGGTATTCTCGTCAACCGTCTCTTTAACTCCTGAAAACTCTCTTTACACTTCGGGCTCCATATAAATTTCCCACTTTTCTTAGTCAATTCAGTCATGGATCCAACAATCTTAGAAAAATCTTTGATAAATTTCCGATAATACCCTGCTAACCCTATAAAACTTCGAATTTCAGTAGGGTTTTCTGGTTGCTTCCACTTAGCAACTGCTTCAACTTTGGCTGGATCCACCTTAATTCTGTCCTTGGAAATTATATGACCTAAGAAGGTTACTTTCTTCAACCAGAATTCACATTTGCTAAACTTAGCATACAACTGATGTTCCCTCAAAGTTTGTAAAACAACTCTCAAATGTTTCTCATGATCCTCCAAAGTTTTAGAATACACTAGTATATCGTCAATGAATACTACTACAAACTGGTCCAGATAAGGCTTAAAGATTCTATACATCAAATCCATAAAAGTTGCAGGTGCATTAGTCAACCCAAATGGCATCACTACAAACTCAAAGTGTCCGTATCTCGAGTTAAAGGCAGTTTTAGGTATATCTTTTTCCAAAATCCTCAGTTGATAATAACCTTACCTGAGATCCAACTTTGAGAATACTACCGCCCCTTGCAATTGGTCAAATAACTCATCAATGTGGGGTAAATGGTACTTATTCTTGATGGTAATGTCATTTAAGCCTCGGTAGTCTATACACAATCTCAAACTACCATCTTTCTTTTTAACAAACAACACCGGGGCTCCCCTCGAGGAATCACTTTCTTTTATAAAGCCTCGCTCTAGAAGGTCCTGTAATTGCAACTCTGACTCTTTCAATTCAGCCAGAGCAATTCTATAAGGCGTCTTAGAGATATGTGCTACTCCCGGAGTCACATCAATCTTAAAGGCTATCTCCCTTTCTGGAGGCAAAGACTCTAGTTCCTCAGGAAAAATATTTGGATACTCCTTTACTACTGGCATATCTTCCAAGCTCACTTTATCACTAGGAGTATTTATAAGAAAAGCCAAATATCCTTGAGCTCATTTGCTCAACATCTTTCTAACTCTAATTCCTGAAATAAGAGTAGATGAGGCAAGTCTACCCCTTACATTCAATTTTAGGGTTGCCTTTCTCGGAATACACAGCTCTACCATTTTCGTCTTACAATTCAACTGAGCATGGTAACGAGCTAACCATTCCATTCCTAGGATCACATCATATCCCCTAATAGCTAAGCTCATCAATTCGGCCAGTAATTTCCGCTCTCCAACCCATATCTCACAATCCCTATATACCAAGTTAGCAATTAAACTTTGATTCCCAGTAGGTGTTCTAACCTCCAAATCATAAGGTAACTTAATTGGCTTCACATCTATCCCGCTCATAAAGTTAGGGTTCACAAAAGAGTGTGTTGCACCTGGATCAATCAAAACTTTAGCTAAACGGTGGAAAATAGGGATCATGCCTTCAACCACCTCAGTAGAATCAGGGATCTGTTGATAGTCCAAAACGTAAACCCTAGCAGGCACTTTAGGTCGACTCCCTCCAGCACTAGTCTGCTTAGAGGTTGACTTTTCTGACCTTTGAGTATTACCTCCCTTCTTCGGCACACTTGGACAACTTGCGAGTTGGTGCTCGGCACTGCCATAGTACAAGCACTTCCCCGATTTCCTCCAACACTCATTTTCCGTGTGGTTGGGCTTACCACAGTAGCCACAAACAACTTGAGAAGCCACGGCTTGTCTATTAGGAGGTGCCCCTCTAACTTGCCTTGCCCGCTACGGCCTCCCCTTGATAAGGCCCCTCTTGGTGCTCCAGCAGTCCTTAGTCCACCCGTTCCTCTTCCCATTTTGGAAAGTGGGCACTTTTACTTGCTTGTCCAGGGAAGTAACTAGAAGTGCTCCTTTTCTCAGTGTGGAAGTCCCTAACTTGTAGCCTCGTGCTTTCGACTCTCTGCGCTTTCTGTAAGACTTCAGTAAATGTAGAGATTTGGGCTGCCGCTAACCCCTCCTGAATCTCCACATTAAGCCCTTGCACAAAACGTCTTATCCTTTTTTGCTCATTAGTTACCAATTCCGGAGCATATTTAGAAACCTTAGTAAATTTTCCTTCATATTCAGCTACGCTAAAGTTCTCTGTCTCAACTTTATAAATTCGTCCTCCCTTTTCTCTTGAATCAAGGGTGGAAGAAATTTCTCATTAAACTCCCTGGTAAAGTTCTCCCAGGTCCAAGGGGTCTGCGCTTTTTCCCATTTTTTCCTTATCACATCCCACCAAGCACGTGCTACACCTTCAAATTGGAAGACAACAAAGTTCACTCTTCTCTCTTCAGTATAGTCTAGGGCGGCAAATATATTAATCATTTTTTCCAACCAGTTCTCCGCTAATTCAGAATCAGGTCCTCCAATAAACTTAGGCGGAGAAAATTCCAAAAATCTCTCCAAAGCCCTATCATCCCCTCCATCCTAAGCTCCAGGTTGGTTAACAGGTTCTAAACCTGGTCGCTCTGCTAATCGCTCTAAAATATCCGTCATGCGGTTGATGGCAGTAGCCACTTGGTCACCCTCTACATTTCCTTGTCCTTGGGTCGGCTCAGTTGCCGATCCTTGATCATCCCCTTGAGGTTGGGGTTGCCTAACCCCACGCACTCGACCTCTACCGCTCCTTCGTCCATCCATAATCCTAGTTATGCCTAATGCAAGAAATAAAATAATTACGCGAGAAAATAATTAAAATAAAAGTCAATCATGAAAAATATTGGAAATAGCAATAACTAACATATATTAACACTTTAAGATTCATACAATTAGCAAGTCATGGGGCATTTACAAAAATATAGCACACAGGTGCCACAAAAATACATTTAGTCATGCACGTCAAAAGTAGATTCAAGTGCCTCAAAAGTAGGCCACACAGTTAAGCAAAATACAATGACGTTTGAACTAGCACCATGTGACGCCCCGAAAAAAAAATGAGTTTGAGAACCCGGAAATTTTCTAATTTTCTAGGGTTTATTTTTTTTCAACGCCTGCCTTTTCTACATTTTCTTGATTAGAAAAATTCCCCAGATCAAGTTTATGAGCAAATATAGTTTTCAAATGATTTTTCTAGTATCGGTTAGTTTTTGAGAAATTAAAAACGTATTTTGGACGTGGGACCCGCAAGTGCGGTAAATGCATTATATTTTTGACAACTTGTTGGAATTTTGTATTAAGTGATATTAGTTTACAATGTGTTAAGATATTTGTATTGGAGAGACAAAAAGATAAGTTTTAAACCTAAAGGTGACAAGTGTCACCATTGTATTGGAAATAGCTTATGACTTACTATTCATTTTCTTGACTTTTGACCAATTGCTTAAATATCTCAAAAATCACACAAAATTCATTCTTGTCTTCAACCTCTTGGCCGATTCTCTCTCTAGCAAAGAAGGAAGAAAAACCTCTTCAAAGTTTGGCAATTATCTAGCTCAAATCCTCCAAAACACTTGCTTGATCTAGTTTCTACTCCATAAAATCCCTCCATTTGGTGCTAGTGAGTGATTTGGTGAAGTTTTTTGGAAAAGCTAAGGTGTCCTACAACTCTCCCACTCTTGTTTACTAGGTGAGTGGTATATGAACTTTCCCCTACACTTAATGAAGCTTGAGTTGTGCTTAGTGGAAGCTAAAGTGTTGAATTTTGTGATTTACTTCTTGTTTTTGGATGAAATGGTGAAGTTTACAATTTATTGGTGAATTTTCTGGTTTAATGTGATCATGATGTTGTGGACTTGTATGATGAGTGGAAATGTTATGTAATGAAGCTAGAAGGTGGAAAAAGTGGACAATTGCAACCAATTTTGGGTTTGGAAGAAATTCTGGAAAATTAGGGTTCTTGAAGCTACATTCTGTCCGAAATTTTAGGTCATATATAGAGGCCGAATTGGTCTTAGCTCAAAACATGAAAGTTGTAGGGAATGATATTTTAGAGGTGCCTACAAAATTTCAGGTCATTTGGAGTAGTGTAGAGTGAGATATGTCGATTTTACTGTTGCTGTTCTGGGTTGATCAGAATGTGCGAACTGTGATTGTAATCGTCTGTTTTGACTGGAATTTCTTTGGATTTGGATGTTGGTGTCTTCTGATGAAATGTATCTTGATGCCTTAGCTATCATATGCCTTTGGAATCAATGCATTTGGACCTGTGTAGACTGAGTTGGACGAATTACAGCATTGTGTGATTTGGGAACCTGCAATTACGATTCTGGTTTGGTATTCTGCATTTTTGACCTAGTTGTGCTAGGATTTGGACTGAGTGACCTTCTACATTGTTGTAGCCCTGGTTCTTAGCTTCGAAACGGTGGGTCTTGGACCTCCATCCGATACTCGTAGTACCTTTTGGTGCCATTACCGCAAAAATGACGTCAAAACTGTTTTTCTGGTTTTAGAGCTAAACTTTCATTTCCGGACTTTTCCCTAGCTTGACTTTGTACTAGTACTACTTGGAGCTTGCTGAATGGCTATTGGATGAACTTGTTGTTGTGTGTGTACCTTTGGGACTGGCTGAGGATATAATGAAGCCATGATGGCTGGAAAAGTAAGCAAATTCAGGGGAAGTGCTATCCGAACTTTGAAAGGACTTGATTGCATTGAGTGTATGATGGATGATTGCTGAGCCATTGAGGTGAGTGACCTCAAACTCTTTCTAAAATTATTTATGAACCGTTTCTTGCATTATTGACTTTTGAACTGTTTCCAAATTTACTCTTGAACCGCTTTCCCGCATTATTTACTTTTGAGCTGTTTTCAAAGTTAATTTTGGAACTGTTTTCTTACATATCATGCGTGCTTGCATATCCGTGTCTTGTTATTAATGATTTTGCTTTCAATGATTGCTAAACGAGTTTTCGAGGCGAGTGTATACTTTATCGCACTTAGCCTAAGTGATTGTGAAATTTTAATGATTGAGCGATTGAAATGTTAATTGTGCATGAATGTAAGCCTTTTGGGCTGAACTGGCCATTGCCCCTTGTTACCGGTCGTCTCGAGCCAGAAGCGGACTCGGTCGGGCGACTAGGAACTTGGGTGAACGTTTCGGTATACTCGAGTATTACCTTGTAGGTTGGTGGAGCCTGGCCAAAAGCCAGGGACGGGGTGAATGAATGCACGAATGAAACGAAAAGAATGCAATGAAATGACAGGAGAACGAACGTATCCTTTCATGAATGTTACTATCGCTTTCCATTGTAAATGTTTCTTGAATTATTGCTACTCCATCATTGATTTATGACATCATTGATCTATGACATCATTGAAATGAACGATTGTGAAACTGATTTGATAACTGATTTTACTGGTTACTCGCTGAGCTTCTAGCTCACCCCAAAAATGTTTTTTTCCCCTCCACAGGGCTCAAGGCGAAGGGAAGGGCTTGTAGTGTTTAATCCTGGATTATTTCATGTATGGATTGAATTTGGTTTTCCTTTTGTGTAATCATTCATATTGGGATTGTATTGAACGTTTAGAATTGATTGGATGTGTAATAGTCAAGTTTTGGACTTCCTCCTGTATAATCATTGTGACCAAGGATCAGAGTGGCGCAGTGGAAGCGTGGACGCTTCGCTTTTGATATGTAAATGTTGGAATATTTGATTTATATTGGAGATTTTATCTTGTATTTGTTTGAGGACTGTAGTGATCGACTGAGTCCCGGCGAGAGCTGGGCAGGCGGCCGTTGACCCCTCTGGTTCGCCTTAGGGGAAAATGGGGCCGTGACACACCACCCCACCTATTCCTAACTACAAAAGTCAAAAGATTTATCACTCCAAATCTAATCCTCAGCAGGACCGTCAAGCGGGACCTCCTCCTCTGGGTCCTCCTCGAAAGGCTCCTTCTCAGGAGTGCCCTCAGGAACCGAGCTCTGAATAGCGTCCATCACCTCCTCTATCAACATAGTGGTGTTAGCTAGAATCCCGGCGGCCCGATCTCGGACCTCCTCGACTACCCTAACGAGTCGAGCCCTAGTCTTCTGAAGCTCGTCACGGGCGGCCTCAGTCCTGGCCAACTCGTCTACCATCGTCCCCTCTAGCTCCATAATCCTAGCACCCTGAACATCCACCGTAGCGCCCAGCTTCTCAATCTCCTGGAGTAAGGCTCTATTAGTATTCACCAACTGCCGTCGCTCATCATCAATGGACAATATGAAGTTATTAGGATAAGCATGCGTCGCCTACAAGGACAACGGGGAAATCTAAAGGAAGGCGAGAATCGAATGTGAGCTCCTCCACCAAGTGCTCAATAGTAGATAGGCCTAAGAGGCTCCACGTGACCTTTGGCATGCCCATTACTGTGACAGCCCCACCTCACCCTAAGGCGAACCAAAGGGTTCGGCGGACCGCCTGCCCAGCTCTCGCCAGGACTACGAAGTCGAATCATACAAACCCGATATAGCGCACAAACGAATCCCCAAAAGAATAATAAGACGGTTATACGGAACTCAAAACGTTTCGGAATACATTAGCGCGCTTACACAAAGTAAAATCGTGAAACAGAAAACAAATCGAAACGGAAAGTGAATAGTGCCTGTCCGACCATCCAATGGTTACAGTAGTGTAGACACCAAAATTTTAGCCTTTCTTTTTATTTATTCTAGGTGATTTTTGTTTATTTATTTATTTTATTTTTATTTTTATTTCTTTGCTTAATTTATCTCATTCTCATTTTTGTTAAGAAAATTGTTTTTGTTAATTAATCCACTGAAAAACAAAGAAGATCATCAATCAAACACAAAAAAAATTAGCAATTTTGTTTTATTTTTTAGTATTTGTCTATTTTATTCAATTTTACTTAAATTGTTATTTTTCGTTATTTTGTTTATTAATTAACTGGTTCATTTGGAAATGAAAAAAAAGGAAAAGAAAAAAACAACAAAAATCAAATCAGGCTTGTTTCAAGTGAAAAAAAAGAAGAGCCCGGTTCCACTCATTTTATTTCTTGCTCCTCAAATTTCTGGTCACCTCACCATCCGAATCATCAAGGAATCTCAGTACAAAAAGCCATCTAATGGCTTAATAATCACCGAAAAATGTAGAAAAACTTGCACCATTGATCCTAGGTTCTAGGAATATTCGGCGCCTATAAAAGGATAGCAAAGGGAGAGCCGAAAGGAGGGGATTTTGATAGTGATAAGAGGACGACTGGGAAGGATTTTGAGAGAGGAGAAGGAGAACAGCGTGAGAGAGATAGGGAGGATGGTTGGAAAGAAGTTGAGGAGAGTTGTGACGGCTGGACGAGAGGGAGAGCTCTAGATAGTTGGCGGCTGAGTGAGAGGAAGGTGACAGCCAAGAAAAAATGAGGGAGAGAGATTGCTGAGCGAGGGAGTGAATGGAGAGTGAGAGATAAGGAGGCTGTGGCGGAGGATAAAGCTGGAAGAAGAATTTTTTCTGGGCAAAGAAACCAAATAAGGAGAAGCGGCTGCGGGAGAGAAGGAGAACAAATCCTTCATCTTCAGGTCACATTAAAGCTTTGGTTAAAAGCTAAAGGTAACGTTTCCTCACTCCGGAGCTGCTTATGAGTTGTTGGGCTATGTTAGAATGCTGAAAGTTTTTGCCTTTTACACCTGTTTTCGTCCTTCATGCGGGTCTCATTTGCAAATCTGGTTGGAGCAGAAATCCGTGAGTCTAGTTGGGTTTAGGGAAAGAAAAAGGGGTGTAATCCATGGGTATGTTAAACAAGGTTTCTCTTTGTTTGTCATCCTGATTAAGTTTTGCTGATTCTTGATGAAATTCCATTAGGTTTTCCGTTGTTTTGCTGCTCTTTCGGCTTACGGTTAATGCATGGTTTTGGTCTGGATTTGGAAGGACAGAGACTTGTATCTTTTATGGGGGTATATGATGAATCCATGGGGTTTTAGTTTGATGTTTTTGGCTGATTTTTGTGTGCTTGGACAAGCAAATCCAGAAAGAATGGCCTCCAATTGTGGGCAGATCGGATTGATGTTTTCCTTCTAACTGTTTACGCGTGGTAGTGCTTTATCGCTGTTTTTCTTGTTGTTTTCCCTTCCATTTCATTCTTAGTACCTTGTTTGTTTGTCTTGGTTAGGCTTTAGAATGTTTTTCTTGAAGTTCTGAGTTAGGGGGCAGTAGATGTCTATACCTCCTCACGCTATTGCCGCACGTCGGTTGGGGGGTGGGCGAATCCGTATCATTGCCTTGTTGCATTTCATGTTTCAGGAGCCTTATTGAATCTTCCCTCTCCCCTTTGTCCCAAGTTTTTGTGCTGGAGTGAGTTTAGGACCTGTATTGAGTCCTTTCTAGGTCATGACATTGGAGCTCAAAGGAGCCAAGAGTCCCCTCGATCATACTGCAGCTGTGCGAACAGATTTCTTTCTTCGCTTGGGTTGCTGAAGTTTGTTTTGGTTTGCTTAACTTTTAGGATTTGTTTGCTATTCCTGGGCTGCATTGGTCTTTTCTCTTACTTTGGGTGTAGCATGGTGTAGTGGGTGCGTAATGGACATGGATTCCTTTGCAAAAGAAAATTCCTTTCAAACCAGAAACTAGCAAGGGAATTGTGGTTTTGATGTTCCACGTTTCTTTCTCTCATATCCTGTCGAGTAAAGCTGTAATGTCTTTGATTTGTGGTTTGGATTCGTTTACCTACCTCATTGAAATGATTTGATTGTGTATGAATCACCTTGCTCATGATAAAATGAATAGCACTAATCTTGTTTGCTTGAATCAGAAATTGTGAAAGTTGTAGCAGCTTTTGTTCTTCAAATGTTAGCATGTTTTCTAGATCATCTTATTGCATTTTGTGTCCTGAAGCCTGTTAGATTGTTCTCTACCTTTGTTGTAAATCTCTGCACTTTGTGTTTGAATGGGTGAAGATGGCTTTGAGTCTTTGGCATGAATGTTTGTCTCGGCCGAATGAGTAAAAGTTGCAGAAGAATAGCTCCAGTTTGCAGAATGTTTCTTCGTAGTATTTGCATGAAACTTCGCATGAAATTCTTCCAATTATTTGCATTGTTAAGGGATGTTCAACCATGTTTAATTGGAGTAATTTCAAAGCTGTCGTATGAATCTGCTTTGCTGAAATTGCGAAACCTTGTGCATGAAAATTATGTAGCAGAACCTTGCCGAGAGCTTCATCAGTTTGTGAAACTTTGTTGCAGATTGTTTCTCACGTCATTTTGCATGAAGATTGCATGAAAGAACTTTTAAATTTTGCTTCTTAATCCCCTAAGCTTCACTTTGTTTCGCTATAGCCCAAACAATTGGAAAAATCAATCAAATTGACCCCTCAAATTTCTTTAGTTTCTGCAATCAAGTCACTACTTGTTTTAATTTTTACATGGGTTGTTCACCTTCCTTTAAATGCCTTGGATTGATTCAATTTCATGCTCATCCCCATTTCATGTGATTATTTCTTGGTTAAAGTGATGCCTTGACTCTTTTATTATTTTGGAGGGTAAATAAGTGATTTCACTCTATTAGGGCTCCATCTCCAGGGAGGTACACTCTATCCCTTATTTTTTGACTTTATTTGACCCTACGTGCCCTATGTGACTTTACATGTTTGATTGTATGCCTCTTGAATGTTTTTTTTTTTATTCATTTCATTTATTTATTTATTTGCTTTATTGGCTTTGTATATTTATTTTAGTTCAATTTGATTATTTGAAAGGCAATTTAATGCCAAGGTTGTAATAGTTAGGTTATTATTTTATTTATTTATTTCTTTTCCCCCTTAGATTGTAGTAGGACCTCCCCAAGTGTAATAGATAGGGCCCCCCAAGTGTAATAGATAGGGCTTTTGTGCTATGTGTTTGTGTGTGCCTATATGCCTATGTGTTTAATTGCTTTCCTTAGGTTTCTGCATCTAGATGAGCATGCTTATGTGATACGTGCTATGTGCTATGTGCTTTTGTATGTCTATTTTGCTTTAGTATTACATCTGATTATGTGGATGAATACACGTCACCGTGGCTAGTCCAATGCTAGTCATGGTCTTCACCTCGCCCTCACAAGTCCAATGCTTGCGAGAGAGCCTTAGTAGAGGGCTAGTCCAACGCTAGACCCTTAGGAGCCCTAGATCATCTTCATCTCATGCATATTTTTCACTTTTCTAGGGTCTTTTATCATTTTTTTGCATGTTCCCCTTATACGTGTATCCCTTATCCCTAATTTCCCTATATATATATATCCCTATGTGTGATACATACCATTAGACTTGCATTTCATTTAGGAATTAGAATTAGGGTAGTGCATTTGCTTGATTAGATAGGGAAATAGCCCCTTGAGTATGGGATATGGACGAGTTTGGCTTTCTAGCCTTAGCACGCTTGTATTCCCTCTATAAAAGGGAAAATTGAAGTCACGAACATTAGATCCCCGCACCCGTTATGATGCATTCCTTTAAGACGTGTATATTTGTATAATTATTTTATTCCTTTTATTTTCTTAGAGTCTCATGTTTTGGCATTATTCGTGACTTCTTCGAAGAGTCTTCATTGGGCGTCACAATTAGTGTGATTGGTACCAAATAAGCTTTGAAGATACATTTCGACCCCCCGACACCCTCCTAGGTCTAGGGTTTGCATTCATATAGTACATCCAAATGTGATAAATCTTTAGGTTAAAAAATTAGAAAATCTTTGACAAAATCGCGCAACTAGCCTTGGCTAGGGTGCCTTGGATTCTTATCCTTGCCTTCCCTTTCTTCAAATATGACTCCCGAATCTTTTTTTCTGATTTTCGTAGACTTGGAGTCGTTTAAAAAGGGTTTTCTACTTTTTTTTCTTTAAAATTCATTTTTAGCTGACTTGGTACACCTTAACTCTATATCAAGTGGCGACTCCGATTTTTCCAATGAAAAACCCTTTTTAAATTACTATTTTGGCCAAACCGTCGCATTTTCAAGTCCCATGGCCTTTTTCTTTTCCACACATATCACTAATTTTCAAACCTTACTTCACTTAAATTATTTTTCTTTATTTTAAAAAATGGGGCGCGACAGCTGGCGACTCCACTGGGGACTTAGAGAGTCCGAGCATTTGATTTAGTCGATTCTTTTCTTCTTTTAACCTTCTTATATATTACATTTGGATGTTTAGGATTGCATTTTTTTCCTTTTTTAGGATTTTTTCATTTCGCGCGTATCAACTCACTTCCTCACCCATTCGCCTACGTTTGACTTGATGGATAGTTTATTTTATCCCGTGTTTTGCATTGCATTGGGATGGGGGGTCATTACCCTAGAGCCTCGCGTTGGTTCTCGATCCCTCCCCTCCAAACCGAGCACTAGCATACGTGCATACGCTTTACTTTTTATCCCGCATTTATTTTTCTTTTAGTGGCTTGTCACGCCACTCCACCCTATTAGGATTAGGCGACCCACTTGGAGGTGTGATCGCAACACGACGTGTGCGTAGCATGATCCGAGGGGTCACTCAATCTTCCGCTTTAAGCTTTGGGTTAATAGCCTTTAGCTTTTAGTCGAAGGTTGAGGATTTTTGATAGATTCACTCAGACATGTAGCCGTGACACGACGTGTGTGTAGCAGTGTCTGGGGAATCGCTCGAGCCACCGACAAAGAACCTTGGGATTGATGACCTTTGGTTTCCAAGTCTGAAGGCTCAGGGACCTAAAACCTATCGAGTCTAGATGCATTAGTGAGCCAATACCTCATGCATCCATGATAGTTTACCTAGGGTAGAGTCTGCCTTACCCTATTAGGGATACTATTCACGAGGGGAGGGATCCAACCCCTCTTATTGCTTTATCTCTTTGTATTGCTTTGTTACAATGTGTTATGTGTATTTATTGAACTAACTTTTCTTGGTTTTTGTCTCTATTGCATTCATCAGCCCTAGAAAATAAGAGGCCTGGCATGGTACTCTCTAGGAGCCTACCCTGTTTGATGTGACATGTTTAAATTCAATGCTTCGCTTTTGTAACATGAATACATTTCATTTTAGGCTCACCCCGGCATACAAAAGGGGTTCCCTTTAGGTTGTGTTTCATTTGTGTACTGCATATTTACGCGCTTTGATAAAATGGCATCATGCATAAACCCTAGAAGGGAATGCCATTTAGGGGATCCCGTGTTAGGAATAAGCCACCTTGTGTCTCGGATACTTAATCCAATGAGACTTGCACGTTTACATTTTGTACCATCCAAAGGGGTAGTACACAAGGTAAGGTAGGATCCGATCATTTTCATAGAGCAATCTTTGGATTATGAGCGTCTAATAATCACTTTTTGGCCATTTTATCAAAATTGGTAAAAATCCCTTGCGTAAAGGACATTAATTTGAAGAAATTCACCAATATTTCCTCACCGTTGAGACGATAAATAAATTGAGGCCAAAATTTGATATTAGAAGGCTCATAGACTAATGCATCGTAATAAATTTTTGAAACTACCAATGGATAGATTGATTTTTTTTTAAATAAGCTGTCAATTCCATTCAATCCATTGGACCATTTTATTCATCAATTTCATCCAGTCCATTTTATCAATTTGTTCATTTTTAGGGCAACCTAGTCGATTTTGAATTCATTTGACTAGTTTACCCATTTTAGGGCAATCTAGTCGATTTTGAATAGATCACCAATTTCATTCAATTCATTTGATTAGTTCTTAGGGCAATCGAGTCGATTTTGAAGAGATCATTAATTTCGTTTAATTCAGTTGACCAAGTCTATCTATTTTTAGTGCAATTCCGTTGATTTTGAATAAATCATCAATTTCATCCTATCCGTTGACTCGTCTTTCCCCCTTTAGGGTTTAAGTCTAAGGTTCACTGAATAAATTAATCGAGACATTGCAATCTCTTTTACACATCATTTTATGTGTTGATCAAAGCAGGCAATCCATTTGGACTTTGTCCTCATTTTTTGGATAAATGTCCCTTTTTCACTCCAATTGGACAAATTTTTTTCAAATTATTTTTCACTCAATAAGTTGATCGGATCCATCAGGTATTGTATAGTGCCTGCTCTGGAGGATTGCATTCTCATTCTAGGCCTACCCTTGGCACAAAAAGGGTTCCCCCATAGGACATGCATCCGAATTACTTTAATTTCTACTAACTCGTGTTTTTTTCTCTTTCTTTTTCTTTCTTTTAACAGCAGTTAAGCCAGAAAGGGAGTCTAAATAAGGATTTTTCCTAAATTTTCAGGTGTTTTTCAAATATAGCTACACAAAAAGCCCCATCGTTATACGATCTCGCAGTCGGGCTTTGAGAAACTGTGTAAACATGAGTACACACCCGGAATCATCCGACAGGCCTGTAACGGCCCCGTTAGCTGATTTGGCAAACCTAGGAGCTCAACTGAGCGAAGTTTTGAATAAATTCAATGAGCTGAATATGGAAATGACCACACAATGGCGCGTGATCGACCAGTTGGTTACTGGTAGTGGTAGTGGTAGTGGTGGTCAGCCTGAGCCTTTACCTGCTAACCAACCAAAACCGCAACCAATACTTTTACCCTATACTCAAACCCCCTTTACCCCGTATTTTGCAAATCCGCGTGAAGAAACTTTTATCTATCCCACTTATGGCCTACCCCATACCAATGCACCCGCTGTCCAAACCAATCCTCCTCACCCCCAAATTCCCCAAAATTACCCACACATTAGTCTGAATATGCCACTCGAATCTCAGGGACCACATTATTACTCCATCGCTGAGCCATTCCACATAGATACCGCCACCCAAGGGAAAGCAGAAACTGGGGAGTCGTCCGCGTCGATGGATAAGAATTTGCTAAAGCGATTGGATCGGTTTTAGGAGTTCATAAAGAAAAGCCAAGGTTTGAACAAACAAGGAGGTCTGGACTACAACGAGCTGTTGTAAGGCCCAAAGACAACCTAAGAGGGGGGGTGAATTAGGTTGATTAAAATCTTAATCAAATTTATGCAATTTTTTGCTTAATAAAAATTTACCTTCTTTTCTAGTAATGATCAATCAAGTAGATTAGAAGAAGGGAGCAATATTGATTCGAAAAACAAGTATAGATAAGCAATGAGAATTTTATTAAACAAAAAAAGAATAAGATAGAATATCAAACCGATTGTCTACCAAGCTTTCCTCAAACTTGAAGACCAATCACTAGGTTGAGCAACTTCTCTTTGATGAAAGATGATCAACTAGATGTACAATGGAGGGAGCACTTCCTCCTTGCCCTAAGCCACACTTAGTCAAGCTAAGAAGTTTTACAATCACTCAGATAACCCTCAACAAAGCTACACTAATGAAACTTTCAACCACAAGAGAAATGCTCACAAGAAATTCACACCACTTGGAGAACAAATCTAGCTTTGGAGACTATTTTCTAGCTAAAATATCTCTTGAGATCTTGTAAACAAAGTGTGCAAAAGTCCTTATCTGATTCAAAATCGTTTGTATTTAAAGGGAACCAAAAATGGGCTTCATTAATACTTCCAACGGATAGAAGGCAGATGAAGAGTCAGCTAGCCGTTGGGGCTGTCGGACGTCCGACGGCTTAGTCATCGTCCGATCCCATCGTCCGAAAATCAGTCAAGTTGTTGTTCGGACGTCCGATGGGATTTTATCGTCCGAGCTTCTGTGTCCGAACGTCGTCCAGAGAGTTATCAAATCTTTGTGGAATTTTTAGGACGTCCGATGAGATTGATGTGCGTCCGAAGCATGCGTCCGATCCTTCAGGACGTCCGATGCTTCCTTACGAGCGTCCGACAGAGTCTTGGCAGAGAGTCATCAACACTTTATGGAATTTTTAGGACGTCCGACACGTTCGATGTGCGTCCGAGGAGTACGTCCGATCCATCCGGACGTCCGATGCTTCCTCACGAGCGTCCGACAGAATCTTCTTCTTAATGATCTTCATCCTTTCGGACGTCCGACAGATTCCTTTCGGACGTCCGATATGAGTGTCCTGTTTTTGCTTCTTCTTTTGGTTGATTTTCATTTCTTGACATATTCGTACCTGATTCTTTGATAGGCAAAAATTGAAGGTCACTCAGTCCAAATCCTAGCACAACTAGGTCAAAAATGCAGAATACCAAACCAGAATCGTAATTGCAGGTTCCCAAATCACACAATGCTGTAATTCGTCCAACTCAGTCTACACAGGTCCAAATGCATTGATTCCAAAGGCATATGATAGCTAAGGCATCAAGCTACATTTCATCAGAAGACACCAACATCCAAATCCAAAGCAATTCCAGTCAAAACAGACGATTACAATCACAGTTCGCACATTCTGATCACCCAGAACAGCAACAGTAAAAACGGCATAACTCACTCTACACTACTCCAAATGCCCTGAAATTTTGCAGGCACTTCAAAATTATCAATACCTACAACTTTCATGTTTTAAGCAAAGGCCAATTAGGCCTCTAACCATATGATCCAAAACCGGACAGAAAAGGGGTTGAAGAACCCTAACTTTTCACAATTCAATCCAAACCCAAAATTGGTTGCAATTTCCTATCATTTACATTCACTAGAGTCATAGCCCCTTATTACCAACCATCATAAACATCCACAAGACCATGATCACATTAAACCAGAAAATTCCTCAAAAAAATAAAAACTTCACCAATTCATTCCAAACCAAGAAATAAACCACAATTTCCAACACTATAGCCACCATTAGGCATAAATGAAACATCATTAGGTGTAAGAGGAAGTGTAAACATCACTTACCTAGTAAACAAGAGAGGTAGAGATGTTGGCCACCTTAGCTCTTCAAACAAGCTTCACTAAACCACTCACTAGCACCAAAGGGATAGAGTTTATGGAGTAGAAACTTGATCAAGCACTTGGTTGGATGATTTGAGCTAGGTAGTTACCAAGATTTTGAAGAGTTTTCTCTTCCTTTTTAGCTCAAGAGGGCCGGCCACCAAGAAGGTAAGAAAAGAATGAATTTTGAGGTAATTTTCAAGATATTTAACTAATGGGTCAAAAGTCAAAAACATGAATAGTGTTCCATAAAGTCCACCCAATGATATTGTGACACTTGGCACCTCTTTAAATGCATTTCTATCCTTTGGTCACCTCTCACATCAATCACTTCACCTCCTCTACTTATCTCTTAACACCCGATAAATTTTACACAGTATCCGGAATTTAACCTAATTGGTCGAATTTTTCCGAACTTACCGCACTAGTGGGTCCCACATCCGATATACGTTCTTATTTTCTCAAAATCTAACCGATACTAGAAAAATCATTTTAAAACTATTTTTGCTCATAAACTTTATCTGGGATTTTTTCTAATCAAGAAAATGTAGAAAATGCGGGTTTTGTTTTAAACAAAATAAACCCTAGAAAATTAGAAAATTTCCGGGTTCTCAAACTCTTTTTTTTTCGGGGCGTCACAATCTCCCCTCCTTAAAAGAATGTCATCCTCGACATTCCCTCTTGTACCAATCACGTCAAGACATCCCGCAAAAATCTCTCAAGAGTCAAATCAAACCCACAGTCCGGCATCCTAAACTTCAAGCCTAGGATACACTACAGAGATCTGAAGCCTAAGCTCTGATACCAACTGTGACGGCCCCACCTCCCCCTAAGGCGAACCAGAGGGTTCGGCGGGCCGCCTGCCCGGCTCTCGCCGGGACTCAGTCGTTCACTATAAACCTCAATTAAATACAAGATACGATCTCAAATAAAATTCAAATATCCCAAAACTTTACATATCAAAGCGAAGCGTCCACGCTTCCACTGCGCCACGCTGATCCTTGATACCAACTATTATACAGGAGGAAGTCCAAAACTAGACTATTACACATCCAATCAATTCTAAACATTCAATACAATCCCAATATGAACGATTACACAAAAGTAAATCCAAGTTCAATCCATCAATCCATACATGAGATAATCCATGATAAACACTACAAGCCCTTCCTTCGCCTTGAGCCCTGTGGAGGGGAATAAAACATTTTGGGGTGAGCTAGAAGCTCAGCGAGTAACCAAGAAATTCAGTTATCAAATCAGTTTCACAATCGTTCATTTCAATAATGTCATGCTTCAACAATCAACGCACTTTCACTTCTCTCATGAGCCAGTGAAATCATGGTACTTAGACGTCCAACGCTCCAAAAAATCATTTAACATTGAACATTGAACATTGAGCCCATTGGTGCTCTACAGGAACATTAAACGGTGGAGGAGACGTCGGAGTCTAGCACACGAATTCCAAGTACTCATTTGAGCCAAACATGTCGCAATAACTTATATGCCGGCACACAGGATATGCCAATTCAAGAAACATTGCAAGAACACATTTAAAGTAACGTTCAGTAGTTTAAAGGTTCACTCACCTCCACGGCTGCACAATCCTCGTTCAATATTAGGCCAAATTCCATCATTCAGTCCAAGCTTTCACATGAAACTTAAGTAACCAACGCTATTAAAAATCGGACAGCATTCCCCATAAATTCATCCTTTCCATCCTACAATCAAACCCAATCACATAGCAATTAACCACAATTGCTCAAAACCAGAAAACAGTTTTCACGTCTTTTGCGGTAATGGCACCAAAGGTACTACGAGTATCGGATGGAGGTCCAAGACCCACCGTTTCGAAGCTAAGAACCATGGCTACAACAATGTAGAAGGTCACTCAGTCCAAATCCTAGCACAACTAGGTCAAAAATGCAGAATACCAAACCAGAATCGTAATTGCAGGTTCCCAAATCACACAATGCTGTAATTCGTCCAACTCAGTCTACACAGGTCCAAATGCATTGATTCCAAAGGCATATGATAGCTAAGGCATCAAGCTACATTTCATCAGAAGACACCAACATCCAAATCCAAAGCAATTCCAGTCAAAACAGACGATTACAATCACAGTTCGCACATTCTGATCACCCAGAACAGCAACAGTAAAAACGGCATAACTCACTCTACACTACTCCAAATGCCCTGAAATTTTGTAGGCACTTCAAACTATCAATACCTACAACTTTCATGTTTTAAGAAAAGGCCAATTAGGCCTCTAACCATATGATCCAAAACCGGACAGAAAAGGGGTTGAAGAACCCTAACTTTTCACAATTCAATCCAAACCCAAAATTGGTTGCAATTTCCTATCATTTACATTCACTAGAGTCATAGCCCCTTATTACCAACCATCATAAACATCCACAAGACCATGATCACATTAAACCAGAAAATTCCTCAAAAAAATAAAAACTTCACCAATTCATTCCAAAACAAAGAATAAACCACAATTTCCAACACTATAGCCACCATTAGGCATAAATGAAACATCATTAGGTGTAAGACGAAGTGTAAACATCACTTACCTAGTAAACAAGAGAGGTAGAGATGTTGGCCACCTTAGCTCTTCAAACAAGCTTCACTAAACCACTCACTAGCACCAAAGGGATAGAGTTTATGGAGTAGAAACTTGATCAAGCACTTGGTTGGATGATTTGAGCTAGGTAGTTACCGAGATTTTGAAGAGTTTTCTCTTCCTTTTTAGCTCAAGAGGGCCGGCCACCAAGAAGCTAAGAAAAGAATGAATTTTGAGGTAATTTTCAAGATATTTAACTAATGGGTCAAAAGTCAAAAACATGAATAGTGTTCCATAAAGTCCACCCAATGATATTGTGACACTTGGCACCTCATTAAATGCATTTCTATCCTTTGGTCACCTCTCACATCAATCACTTCACCTCCTCTACTTATCTCTTAACACCCGATAAATTTTACACAGTATCCGGAATTTAACCTAATTGGTCAAATTTTTCCAAACTTACCGCACTAGTGGGTCCCACATCCGATATACGTTCTTATTTTCTCAAAATCTAACCGATACTAGAAAAATCATTTTAAAACTATTTTTGCTCATAAACTTTATCTGGGATTTTTTCTAATCAAGAAAATGTAGAAATGGCGGGTTTTGTTTTAAACAAAATAAACCCTAGAAAATTAGAAAATTTCCGGGTTCTCAAACTCTTTTTTTTTCGGGGCGTCACATATAGTGTTGAAAATTGTGGTTTATTTCTTGGTTTGGAATGAATTGGTGAAGTTTTTTTTTTTTGAGGAATTTTCTGGTTTAATGTGATCATGGTGTTGTGGTTATTTATGATGGTTGGTAATGAGGGGTTATGACTCTAGTAGGTGTGTATGATAGGAAATTGCAAGGGTTTGGATTGAAATGTGAAAAGTTAGGGTTTCATAACCCCCTTTTCTGTCCGGTTTTGGATCATATGGTTAGAGGCCTAATTGGCCTTTTTCTTAAAACATGAAAGTTGTAGGTATTGATGTTTTTGAAAGTTGTAGGTATTGATGTTTTTGAGGTGCATTAAAATTTCAGGGCATTGGGAGTAGTTGTAGAATGAGATATGTCGATATTTCTGTGCTGTTATCTGAGTGCATCAGATGTGACGAACTGGCTTGTTAATCGTCGCTGTTTTGGACTGGAATTTGATTTTGAGAATTGGATAGTTTGGATGTCTTCTGATATGAATTATGTCAACTTGATGTTCTTCGCTAATCCTGTATGCCTTTTGGAATTTTGCAATTGGGACCTGTATTGAATGAGTTGTAACTGACTTACAGAGCAATAGTGTGATTTGCTAAACTAGCAATTAACGTATTCGTGGTTTGGTATTCTGCATATTTGAACCTAGTTTTTGTCTAGGATTTGGGGCGGAGTGGCTTCTACATTTGTTGTAGCCCTGTCTTTTATTCTTGCTGGGAGATGTTGGGTCTTACAGCCCTACATCCGATAACGTGAACATTTTTGTGCCAAACCACAAAAGGAGGATGAATAACTGTTTTTTTGTATGGATCAAGTATAGCATTCCCTGATAAAGTAGGTTTGCTATTATGCTTGATATAATGCATATGAATACCCTATTGAGGGTTGTTGATTCGGCATTAAATGCTTATCAGAATCTTATCTGAGTCTCATTGGCACACTTGTTTGCTGTTCCTAAGGAAGTGATCGAGTGTGCACGACGTTCGTTTAACGACGGTGCTTGAAACAATACCTACATGTGAGTGGTGAGATACTACTCACTTGAATGTTACAATGTGGTTTGCTATATGTGATTTTTGATGCCTTGAAAGGTTATTTGGCTAATTGGAAATTGATTGAAGTTGGAGGGTGTATCTTGACCGCCTTACTCCTTGTGATACAGTAGTAATGCTTGATTACCGTATTTAAATGAAATAACTGACTTAGCCTATAATTGAGATATTGAATTTCCATTCATGGAAAAACTGATTATGGTGTATTAAATATCAACGGCCTTACTGTACTACTGAGCTCAACCCCGTTGGTAGTCAATTGAATCGAGCCGGCGAGGGCTTGGTCGTGAAAATTGACATGCCACGGGGACTGGACTGGGGAATCGTGTAGTAATGAGACTCTTGATTCCGGTAAACTCGAGTATTACCAAAAGCTACTGATTGGAGTGCGGGCCCGGTTGGGGTATGTTTGGTGGAAGGGATGGGAGTGAAGTGGGTTCTACGGTTGGTACTCATAAACGTTGACGGAGAGTCAATGAGATTGGATCAAGAATATAAGCGTGGAAATGGGCTCTTGAGAGCCGTCCGTATCCTTTTACCGATTTGTTTTGCTTCTTATTTGTCTACTTGAAATGAACGGTTATGCTTAAGTGATCTTTGTTGATTATGTGATAGTTGCTCACTGAGCTTTAGCTCACTCCGTTCCATTTGTTTTCCTTACAGGAAAATGATCACTTTTGGAAGATCATACTTGTTGGTTGTCAAATTGAGCCATATATATATGTCTATTTTGAATAGCTCTTTGCATGAAACCCTAATGTGTATTGGGTTCATCTTTTGATTGGCAAACCGAACATGTGTATCCATGATGAATGGTTTTTGGCATGCCATTTGGTTGTAAATGTTGAATGTCAATGTATGTATATGTTAGATTGATGTTTGGTTGAACTCCGGATTCTGACGTGTCCGGTACTGTTCATCCGCGGCTTCGATTTTCATTTTTTTTTGTTTTGGTTCTTGTGGCTTGTTCGAGCGCGCTTTTATTTTCCCGAAACGTTTTAGATCGCGTGTAACTGCTCGTTAGTCCTGGCGAGAGCTGGGCAGGCAGTCCGCTAACCCCTTTGGTTCGCCTTAGGGGAAGGTGGGGCTGTTACACGAAGCCAATCCAACTTAGTCTGAGGTCACCAATTTTGTGAATCCGGTTCACCGAGAATGTGGACCAAGTTTGTGACCCGAAGTGAACCAAGCTCAAGTTTGTGATTTCGTTCGTTCGAGCAAGTTTGTGAGGTGCTGGCAGAGAGGTGATAAGGTGTACGGTGGGTGTACAAGTGAAGTTCTACGGACCATTATTTGAGGTCGACGGAGTGTCGGCAGGAGGTCACACATGGCAAACGATCTGGCTTTGGAGCCACCCGTATCCTTACTATGTTATGTTATCTTTCTGCTTTTGCTTTACTCTTACCATATAATTGGTTGATACGTGAAAATTTACGCTTTTGCCCCTGTTTACTTACTAAGCATATAGCTTACCCCGTTCCATTTGTTTTCCTTAGCAGGGGGACGGCACGGGGATCGCTCGGGAAGGTGGTTAGATTTTGAGCTATAGAATACTTGAATTTGTATTTGTTAAAAGTTGACGAGTAAGATGTACATAGTTGGCGTGGTGATTGTAGTTATGAGTTTTTCTAGGTTTTACTTTCTGGTACTTGTGATATGTAATTCTTGGAGAATTGAATGTAATATTTGAGATTTATCTTATACTTCATTGGAGGACTGTAGTGAGTGAGTGAGTCCCGGCGAGAGCTGGGCAGGCGACCCGCCGAACCCTGGGGTACGCCCTAGGGGAAAGTGGGGCCGTCACAGGTGGTATCAGAGCTTAGGCTTCAGATTCCTGTAGTGTATCCTAGGCTTGAAAGTTAGGATGCCGGACTGTGGGATTTGATTTGATTTGATGTGATTTGAAAGTTAAGCAATTGAGGGATAAAACCTATAGCTGCTTCGCGTGGTCTCTGCGCAGAGTGAGCCTGGATGAAGTGGCGAATAAGTATGAAGGACTAAGTGTTCGTTCGAGCATAAGTTATGGATCATAAATGTTATAGGCCTTAAATCTTTCTCATGGTATCTGAGGACTATAGATAGGTACGTCAGGTAGGAATTTCGATTGTAGATAGTTTACTCTTGGGACTGCAGCTCGAGATGTGAATTATCTTATTTCGGATTCTTGTGCCTGAGTACTCCAGAGTTTAGTACTTGAGACTAGCATTTTGAGAACATGAACAGGCTTTGTCTGGCTAGAGTGAGTACAAGATATCAACGGGCACCTTGGGGAGTGGAGTAAGAAACCGGACGAGGGTGATTTTCCCTGAGCGTGGGACAATAAGTCGCGTTTCTTTCATTTTGCCCTTGCACTACATGTCATTTACTTGTGGTATGTGAATACCTATATATATAGTACCTGCAGCTCTTGACTTTGTCTAACTTGAAATGTCCCTTGGTGTATAGGATGCATTATATTGTGTATATTTTGGCGTGACTTGTATATATATGGATACATTTTGATCTTTTGATTATTTTGAGTATTCCACCCTTTAGTTCGTTGATTGGAATTTCGAGGACAAAATTCTTTTAAGGAGGGGAGATTGTGACACCCCAACTTTTAAGATGCTATTGTTTTACGGTTTCTTTAGTTCATTTTATTTTAAAACATTATTTTGTTTCAGGGAAGATACTAAAGTTATTTCTTTGGGTTTGATTTAAAATCTTATTTTGTTTTAAAAGACTAGAAACCCTAAAATTTTAATCAAAAACCCTAGTTTACTTGTGACTATGTTTAAATCCCTCATATCTGACTCAAAACCCTAATTTTATTTTATGGAATTGTAAAATTCATCACACTTTTCTTAAAATTCCTTTTATTTGGAAATTATTTATTTAATATGATCCTCCTACTCAAGTACTCCACAATAAGTGTAAATAAACCTAGAAAGTAGGGTTTCACTCTTCGTTTTCAAGATTGGAGCAAATTAGGGTTTTCGCGATTTTTTCGCCGGATGAAATTTCAGTATGGAGCAAGGATCAAATTTGGTGATTAAAAATGACTTTTAATTAAGAAATAATATGTGATTAGAAGCAATGATACAAGGTTAGTGAATAGGAAGTAAAAACCCTAGTACGTGTGTTTTTTAAAAAAAACGACGCGAACCGGAGGGTCCCGCGCACTACCGATTGAACGCACCACCTGACCACCACTTTCTTCCCATACAAGTCTATTGATATTTGAGTAAAATATCTCCTAATTTACAGCTAAGCTTGACCGAAATTTGTGGCTCAAATGCAAGGAAGGAAAGAGAAAATTTTTGTGGCTGAGGTTAAGCCAAGTGTTGGCCAAACTTGTGGTTAGAATTAATTCTTATCTTTCTACCTTCTTATAAGACAAACTTAGCTTAATCTCCTTCATTATTTTCTGCATCTCGGCCGAGTAAGGAGAGAGAGAAAGGGAGAGCAAGAGTTGCACCATTTTCTTCTTGATTTACACCAACCAAGTGCTAAAATCGAATTCTAAACCGATTGATCGTAAGTTTGGAAGCTTGGGAAGCTAAGGGAACCAAAAATTTCAAGAAATAGTGGAGGATCACTCTTGCAAGCCTTCTTTTTGAGGTATAAAATCTGATCTATGGCTTTGATCCTTTTATTCTTGTTTAAGATGTTAAATAGTTCATGTTTTGGGTTTGATTACAAGTTATGCAAGTTGATGTGATGATTTTGGATGAGATAGGTAAGTTAGGGTTTGATTAATTTCTGCCTATACTTGATGTATGATTGATATATGTTGTATCCAAAGTTATATAGGGGGTTTTGGTAGCAAGTGTAGCAAGAAATTAAGAAAACTATCATTGAAACCAAAAGATTCCAGATTTCTGGAAAATTTTTCCCCTTTCTGTCCGTTTTTGTTGCACCATGTTAGAAGCCGAATTGGACTTAGCTTAAAACATGAAAGTTGTAGGGAATGACATTTTAGAGGTTCCTGCAAAATTTCAGGACAATCGGAGTAGCGTAGAATGAGAAAAGTCGAAATTACCCTTGCTGTCCTGTTTCTACCCGAACCTGAGAACTGCGATTGTAATTGGTTATTTTGGTTTGGACTGTTTCAGAATTGGTTGTTGAGGCCTTCTGATAGAATTTATCCCTGTTTCTTAGCTTTCAGCTGGTTTTGGAATTTCTGGATTTGGACTTATGTAGGCTGTTTTATGATGTTTGTACTAGATTACGGTTTGTGAACCTGTTTTGCGATTCTGGTGTAGTATGTTACATTTTTGACGTAGTTACACTCGAAATTTGACTGAGTGGCCTTCTTCAACATTGTAACCTCTTAAGTCCTGAATATTCCTGTAAAATTTCGGGTCAAACGGATTAGTGTATCATGAGTTATAGATGAAATACTCAAGCCTGTTTTGAACATCAGGTTCTGTGCGTTTTTAGTTTAGCTTCTGTCCGTGACTTTTTCGGTTTTGATCCCGTACGATCTGGGTTTTGACTCCTTCATAAGAAATGTAGATCTTGGTTTTGGCTTCGAAACGGTATAAAGTGAATCGAAATCCGAGTTCCGTAGCTCCTGTTATGACCAAAACAAAATCGATCGTCAGAACTGCCTTGAATCTGGACAGTTCTGACGAGTACTTTGACACTCAAATTTCGTTCTGTTCTGAGTGGATTCAGGTCTTGGCCAAAACATCAAAGTTTTAGCCTTATGTCTCAGCTTTCTAATGCCTTTGGAATTTCCTGATTTGGATTTGTGAGCTGGGAGTTATAGTCCAGCAAACATACCCTGTCCGTTACTCTGGAGTGCAAATTCCTGGAACGGTTTTCTGCACTTTCGACCTATTTCTGTTCAGATCCGGATTTAGGTGTCTTCATGAAAATTGTAGCCCTTCCTCTTAGCTTCGTAACGGTACCTCATGTACCTTGATCCGACACTCATAGCTTCGATTAGGTTCAAAACAGTTTTGACGGCAAAATGGCTAGGCCGCCATTCCCGTTTCCGTGTGTCGTTTCCGCACTCGTATGTGCCGATTTTGCCGTTTTGCTTGTTTTAGGCATATTAGTAGCCGTTTATGATATTTTGTGATGCAATCTTCTATTTCAGACGGTGGTGAGCTACGTGGAGCCGGTGGGGCCTACTAGCTACTCTTCGCGGCACAAATTTTGAATTTTGCTCTTTTGTTCGTTGTGTAAGTATTCAGGCCGCTCTTGTGTGTTAGTTGCTTATGTGTTTCGATATGTATGAAGAGGGTACCTAGGCGAGGGTGTACTTTATCGCACTCGACCTAAACCCTAACTTACGCACATATTTGTACATGGCTTGTGTATATGAGCAATTTTGAAACTAAAACCCTTGAGCTTGTGGCTCGGGGTGACTTTTGAATAATTTTGTGAAGTTTGTGAGTTTGGGGTTGATCTTCCGACCTAGATGGACTATTCGAGCCGGTCAGGGCTTGGTCGAAGCCAGTCCAACTTAGTCTGAGGTCACCAAGTTTGTGAATCCGGTTCACCGAGAATGTGGACCAAGTTTGTGACCCGAGCTTGTGAACCAAGCTCAAGTTTGTGATTTCGTTCGCTCGAGCAAGTTTGTGAGGTGCCTGGCCAGAGAGGGTGATAAGGTGTACGGTGGGTGTACAAGTGAAGTTCTACGGACCATTATTTGAGGTCGACGGAGTGTCGGCAGGAGGTCACACATGGCAAACGATCTGGCTTTGGAGCCACCCGTATCCTTACTATGTGATGTTATCTTTCTGCTTTTGCTTTACTCTTACCATATAATTGGTTGATACGTGAAAATTTACGCTTTTGCCCCTGTTTACTTACTAAGCATATAGCTTACCCCGTTCCATTTGTTTTCCTTAGCAGGGGGACGGCACGGGGATCACTCGGGAAGGTGGTTAGATTTTGAGCTATAGAATACTTGAATTTGTATTTGTTAAAAGTTGACGAGTAAGATGTACATAGTTGGCGTGGTGATTGTAGTTATGAGTTTTTCTAGGTTTTACTTTCTGGTACTTGTGATATGTAATTCTTGGAGAATTGAATGTAATATTTGAGATTTATCTTATACTTCATTGGAGGACTGTAGTGAGTGAGTGAGTCCCGGCGAGAGTTGGGCAGGCGACCCGCCGAACCCTGGGGTACGCCCTAGGGGAAAGTGGGGCCGTCACATTGAGCCTATGGAATGGCTATTGAAATTAGATTGTTGTGTGTGTACCTTTGGGTTTGAATGAGGAAAATAATGAAGCCATAAATGGCTGGAAATAGGAAAATACAAAGGGCATGCTGCCCAAATTTACGCTCGAGGACTAGAGAAATATACTTGCGACTTGAGTAAGGGTTACGAGTGATTACTACTTGAACTATCTAGGATACTTGCATCTTCTTGTTCCGAGGTATATAAGTAAGGACTTGGCCGAACTTGTACCCTTGGGAAATAAAATAATGACTGCTCGAAGTATGTTTCCTTGTACTTTCGACTCAAATGGCATTTCCAAGTATAAATGTTACAAAGTTATATAGTTTGAAAAGTGAGCGAGTGTTTCACGAAAATTCTCCAAGTGAATTTTCATTTCTTGATTCTTATTGAATGAAACGTCTAAGTTTTGAATCTTAGTCATGTTTCAAAGTTCTCAAATTGAGTTTTATCGCAGATTTGGACTCCGAACCCGGAGTATATCCCAGACGTGATTACTAGGGGCACTTCATTTTGGTGAGTGCTTCCAAATACCTGATTGAACTGGACACTTGTTTCCAATACTTGATCAATATGATTAAATGATATATGATTGGCTTGATCGGGCAAGAGTGTACTTTATCGCACTTGCCCTTATTTGATATATACTTGTTTATTGTTGCAATTGAATTGATATACTTGTTTATGTTGTGCGCACTTCCTGGAATTCCAGAAACCCTGCGGCAAGTTACTCGGGTCTAGCCGGCAAGGGCTTGGTCGATTGGGTAACGAACCCTGGGTCTTTTGATTGTCGAGTGGAGTGATATCTCCTCGATTAATCGGTATACTCGAGTATTACCACCCGTGTTTATTGAGGATTTTTGGGCCCAGTAGGGGGTTTGAATGGTGGACGGAGAGTAGTGTAAGTGGTGTTCTACTGGATTGGTTAATTACTTGAAAGTTGACGGAGTGTCAACTATTACGTGATCAAGCTCCTGATGATGAATGGAAGTTGGCTCCTGAGAGCCATCCGTATCCTTATGCTTTGGAATGATTATTGCTTATTGGATTATTGTTTATTTTGAAAAACTTTTACACTCGCTCATTTTGAGATTGCTACTTGACGTGTTATTGCTCACCTTTATGAACTCTTCATGCTCGTTACTTTGCTATATCGAAAACTTGTACATATAAATAATGGTCAATTTGCTATTTGGAACCTCACTGGGCTTTTAGCTCATTCCACTCCATTTGTTTTCCTTTCAGGGGTACGAGCGAGGCGTGAGATATGTAAAGACTAGCGTAGACTAGTTGTTTTTTACTTTTGACTTGTACTCGCGCTATTACTCGAATAGAATGTTTTGTATCTGGATTGTATACACGTTGAACCAGTTTGGGTATATTGAGGTTTTGTATCTTGATTGTGCATCAATGTAAATTATAAGCTTGAATTGCGATGTTATTTATTGTCAACGGTTGTATGCACGTGATACGAGGGAGTGAGTCCTGGCGAGAGTTGGGCAGGCGGTCCGCTAAACCCTAGGGTACGCCCAGGGGGAGGTGGGGCCGTCACAGGTTTGATCCGGCAAGAGTGTACTTTATCGCACTTGCCCTTATTTGATATATACATGTTTATTGTTGAAATTGATTTGATATACTTGTTTATGATGTGCGCACTTCCTGAAATTCCAGAAACCCTGCGGCAAGTTACTCGAGTCGAGCCGGCAAGGGCTTGGTCGATTGGGTAACGAACCCTGGGTCTCTTGATTGTCGAGTGGAGTGATATCTCCTCGACTAATCGGTATACTCGAGTATTACCACCCGTGTTTATTGAGGATTTTGGGCCCAGTAGGGGGTTTGAATGGTGGACGGAGAGTAGTTTAAGTGGTGTTCTACTGGATTGGTTACTTATTTGAAAGTTGACGGAGTGTCAACTATTACGCGATCAAGCTCCTGGTGATGCATTGGGAATTTGGCTCTTGAGAGCCATTCATATCCTTACACTTTGAGATGATTGTTACTTATAGTGTTATTGTTTCTTTTAAAACTTTACACTCACTCATTTTGAGATTGCTACTTGAAGTGTTATTGCTCACTTTTTATGAACTCTTCATGCTCGTGTCTTTGCTATATCGAAAACTTGTACTTATAAATAAGGGTCAATTTGCTATTTGGAACCTCACTGGGCTTTTACCTCATTCCAAGCCATTTTTTTTCCTTACAGGGGTACGAGCGAGGCGTGAGACGTGTACAGACTAGCGTAGTCTAGTTGTTTTGAATTTTGTAATTATACTCGCACCAGTCGCTCGATTAGGGTTGAATGTACTGAGAACTTAAATCTTTTGATGTATTTGGGACTGTATGGATGGTTGAGATAGAAATGAATGTATTTGTATGTTCCAAACTTGGAAACCGTTATTTCGTTTATTATTGAGGTTGCACCTTATTTTAATTAATACGAGTGAGTGAGTCCTAGCAAGAGCTGGGCAGGCGGTCCGCTAAACCCTAGGGTACGCCCAGGGGGAGGTGAGGCCGTCACAAAGGGCCCAGTTCAGCCAAACGGCTTACATTCATGCGCAACTAGCATTTAATCATTGAAAATTTCACATTCATTTAGGTCGAGTGCGATAAAGTACACACTCGCCTAGTAAAATTCATTTTAACAGTCATTGATGACATTGAACATGTAATCATACATCCACAACAAGCCACATAGTCAATGGAAACATAACATACAAAGAACACTCACTTATTTATGCAAAATAACGTCCAAAGTATTCTTCCGGGTAATACCCTCAATCACCGATGAATCCTAAAATTAATCAAGAGCATATATTACAGTTCATCTAGCAAAAGTTAGGTGAATCGAAGGAAATCCGAAGTACAATGTATACACATGGTTGTTGGGATGAAATGAGTACCTTTAGACTCAAAGCCATAAGTAACTAAGAGTTTTCCAAATCAAACACAAAACTAAACTCAGAAAGTTTGAGAAAGAAATGAGTAAACAGTGAAGTTCAAAATTGGATATTTGTAGCTATTCCTCATGTTTTTCATCAACCAAAAATATATCTGGTCAAATACAATGTAACTCATCTAACACCCTTCGAGAGGGTCTAGGGTGTTCGAAGCAAAATAAACCCAACTTGTCTCAAAAATCATCTTTCACTCGTCACTTTTGCTTACTCCAATTACAAGAAAATAAACGGACAGCATTTCCCCTTAATTTCTTCACTTTCCACCCTACAATCAAACACCAAATCTCATGGTAAACAACCACAATTGCACATTTACATCATAGGCTATTAAACCCCCTTAATATACAACCAATTGGTAGCTCCAAAACTAATCCCAATTATACCAAAATTGGAAACCCTAAATCTGAAATTATGCCCACAAACCCGAAATTTCTTTAAACAAAGTAAACTAGCACTAAAACACTAGATATTCCACATATCAAGACTAGTAAATCATGGCTAGCCTTTAAACTTCATATATGGGCAGAAAATTCACTATAAAACTGAAAATTCACATATCACCACTTCAATCCAAGAAATCTTGCGTAAAGCTACCAAAGTGGCAACCACAAGCCACGAATTTCTAACTATTAGAAGCAAAGAGAGATGTTCTTAGCAAAATACCTTAGAACCTCAAAGAAAATGGTAGCTTAAGAACTAACATAGTTGCTCAGTCCAAACGTTCAACAAGTAATCTGAACTAACATTACATTTAAAATCAATAAAAGGATACGGACGGCTCTCAAGAGCCCTTATCCTCGCTTGCCGTACTTGATCTCGCCCCGTTGACCCTCCATCAACGCTTAAAGAAGTTAACCAATACCGTAGACCTCACTTTCTCCACTTTTCATCCACTTCACATACCCCTACCGGGCCCGAACTCCAAACAGTGAAAAATTGGTAATACTCGAGTATACCGGAATCGAGAGTCTCATACTACAAGATTCCATATAACAGTTCCCATGGCTCGTCAATTTTCACGACCAAGCCCTTGCCGGCTCGATTCAATTGACCACCAATGGGGTTGAGCTCAGTGAGAACAGTGATGGCCGTTGGATACTCGTCCAAACGACACCAATTCCAATATTTCATATACCATTCAAGTAACACAGTAAACAGTCATATGTAAGACATAAAGGGTGAGAGTGATCAAGTACACCCTCGCTTGAACCAATTTCAACGTTGCAAATAAGCATTCAAGGCATCAATTTCAAGTGTAACAAAGCCACATAGTAACAAGCAAGTGAGTGGTACACTCACCAAGCAAGCAAATGAAATTTCATACACTTCCGCCCAAAGAGCGTCTTGAATCACCGTCACGCCCTAAAACATTCAAACAAGCACAATGAGACTCGAATACGAGTCATAAACCGAATCCACATACTACCAAAAATAAGGCTCCATTAGAACATATAAGTACCAAAGTAAGCTAGGGAAAGTCCGGAAATGAAAGTTAAGCCCTAAAACCCAAAAATAGTTTTGACGTCATTTAGTGTATTGGACACAACCGGTGCTATAATTATCAGATTAATGTGTAATTTATACTGCTTCGAAGCTAAGACAGAGGGCTACAACTTTCATGAAGGATACTCAGTCCAGTTTACAATGTATCTAGGTCAAATTTACCAAAACAACCCCAGATTTTCCAATTCGAAGTTTATTGTGAAATTCAACTAGCAGTCCTGATTCATTCAATCATATCTCAGAACATACGACTCCAATTCAAGTGATTCTAAAGCCATCTGAAAGCTAAGATACCAGGCTATAATTCTTAAGAAGACATGAACAACCAAATCAGTAGTAATCCCGGTCAAACTAACCAATTACAGAAGCTGATTATCAGTTTCGGACAGAAACAGGGCAGCAGGCTATTTTAGTCTTTTCACAGGCTACGTTGCTCCGATTGGGTTGAAATTTTGTAAGAAACTATAAAACATCATTCTCTACAACTTTCATGTTTTACACTAAGGCCAATTCAGCCTCTAACTAGGATAAACAGTACCGGACAGAATGGGAAAAAATGGAAACCCTAATCTGGAATTTCCGCACAAAGTGGAAATTTTCCGCAATTCGCTACAATTTACGCACTATAGCTTCATTCTAGACCATTTCCAACCATCATCTATGGCCACACAATATCAAACATATAAAAACAGAAAAAATCATGGATAAATATAAAATTCACCAATTTCTACCAAAAGTCATGAAATTGCCCACAAAATCACCTCTTAGGCTACCACAAGCCATTACTTTAACATTATTAGGCACAAAAGAGAGATTCCTTAACTACTCACCTTGCAACCAAAGAAAGGAGACAACTTAGCACCTTAGTCTTCCAAACCACTTCACTAACCATCTCATAATCACTAAACTAAGGGTTTTTATGGAGAAATTGGAAATTTAAACTGTTGGTTTGCTAGATTGAGCAAGATTGGAGCAAGAAATTTGAGAGCTTTTCCCTTTCTTTTTCTTCTTGAGAGGCCGGCCAAGGAGTGAAGAAAAATGAAGATTTCTTGGTCAATTTTTGGTAAATTGGTAAAGTGATGAATAATGGTCAAATGCAAGATTGAATCTCCAAGTGACACTTGTCACTCTCATTAATGCATGGCCATCCTTTTGTCTCTCCAACTCTCATCCATTGGGTAACCTCCAATTATCTCTTAACACCTGTTAAACTAATCCCGGTATACAAAACTTAACCTAACTGGCTGAATTTTACCGAACTTTCCGCACTAGCGGGTCCCACGTCCGGTATACGCTCTTAATTTCTCAAAAACTAACCGATACTAGAAAAATTATTTTAAAACTATATTTACTCATAAAAATTATCTAGAAAATTTTCCTAATAAAGAAAATATAGAAAAGCATGCAATTAAATAGAATAAAACCTAGAAAATAAGAAAATTTACGGGGTCTCACACCGTCAACGTTCAAATGAAGGAACCAGTCCCGTAGAACACCACTTTAATGCCAAAATCCCGTTCACCAAACATACCCCTTACCGGGCTCGAACGGCAAACAGGAACAGGAATGGTAACACTCGAGTATACTGGAATCAAGAGTCTTAATACCCAAAGATTTCCCAGGAATAGGCACCCATGGATTGTCAATTACCTCGACCAAGCCCTTGCTGGCTCGATTTAATTAACTCCCCATGAGGTTGAGCTCAAGTTAATAGGAAAATCGTTGGACACACTTCCAAACGATCTCATAACAAGCGCAAGTAACAAGTTCAAGTTCATAACAAGTACAGGTAAGAGATTCCAGGTCATTCAGTTCAGGCAAGAGAATGAGTGTGATAAAGTACACCCTCATCTCATTCAGAATAACAGAGTTCATAGTTATCCATGTCACACATTTCAAGTATAGATGAACCAATCAAACAACAATTCAAGGGAGTGGTACACTTACCTATTAAGGTGAAATAACGTCCAGAATATCTTTCTGGGTAACACTTTCAATCACCGATTAACCCTAAGGTTAATCAAGAGAAAATATTACAGTTCCTCCAGCAAAAGTTAGGTGAATCGAAGACAATTCAAATACTACTAGTATTTTGGACATATGATTTTGGAAGTGAAAAGAGTACATTTAAACCAAAGGACATGAGTAAAATATTTGGAAAACTCATGCTCGCTAGTAAAACTTTGAAATATCCATTTGAGTCGAAGAAATGAAGAAAACGTGTTTCTCTTAGTCGTAAATTTCATTTTTTCCAAGTGTACAAGTTTCGGCCAGATTCGACCATATATACCTCGATAAAAGAGGACGCAAATATCCTAGATGGTTCATAAGGTATTTACACTCAAATCGTTATCTAATCCTCGAGTGTAAATTTGGGCAGCACGCCCTTTGTATTTACCTATTTTCCAGCCACTTATGGCTTCATTATTTTCCTCAGTCAATCCCAAAGTCATACACAATATAAATTCATCACAACAGCCATTCAATAGGCTCAAAGTCATCCAAGTAGAAGATTTAGCTAGAAAAATTACCGGAAATAAGCTTTAAGCTAAGGAACCAAAAAGGCAGATTCACCGCTACTTAGCGTATCGGACATAACCGAAACTACGCTTATTGGATTGAAGTGTAAGTTATACCGTTTCGAAGCTAAGACAGAGGTCTATAACTTTGATAAAGACTACGTAGTCCAGTTCTCATGCTAACTAGGTCAAAGTTACCAGAACAACCCCAAATTTTCCAGTTCGAAGCTCACTGTAAAATTCAACTAGCAGTCCTGATTCATTCAATCATATCTCAGCACACACAACTCCGATTCAGGTAATTCCAAATCCATTTGAAAGTTAAGATACAAGGCTATAATTCTTAAGAAGACATTGACAACCAAATCAGTAGTATTCCAGGTCAAACTAACCAATTACAGAAGCTGATTATCAGTTTCGGACAGAAACAGGGCAGCAGGGGTATTTCGGTCTTTGCATAATCTACAGAGGTCAGATTGGGCTGAAATTTTGCAGGAAACTATAAAACATCATTCTCTACAACTTTAATGTTTTAATCTAAGCCTGATTCAGCCTCTAACTTGGGGTAACAGTACCAGGCAGGATAGGAGAAATTGAAACCCTAATCTGGAATTTTCCGCACAACATGGAAATTTTTCGCATTTAGCTACAATTTACGCACTAAAGCTTCATGCTAGACTATTTCAAGCCATCATCCATGGCCACACAATATAAAACATATAAAAATAGAAAAATCAAGAATAAATATAAAATTCATCAAAGCTTCACTTCCAACCATAAACACATCATAAATAATCTTATTTATCCACCATTGCCACTAATTTACCACTATTAAGAACAAAGAGAGGATTTCCTCACAACTCACCTTACAACCTAAGAAAGATAGCAACTTGGCACTTCCTCTTGCCAAATCACTCCACCAACCACTTCAATACCACTTAGCAAAGGGATTTTATGGAGAGTTTTGGAGTATAAACGGTTAAGTTGTGAGATTGGGCAAGATTAAGAAGAAGGAAGTTGGAGATTTTTTTTCTCTTTCTTTGCTCAAGAAGTTCGGCCAAGGGGAGGAAAAAAATGAAGATGTTTTTAGTCAATTTTTTGGTTAAATGGTAAAGTAAGAAAGTTGGTCAAACCATCCTCAAGTCACAAGGTGACACTTGTCACCCCTTTTTGTTTGAACTTATCCTTTTGTCTTCCAAGGTTAATCCCTCTATGCATCCTCTAATTGGCTCATAATACCATGTAATATAATCTCTATCTGTATAACTTAACCTAATTGGCCGCATTTTATAAAACTTACCGCACTAGTGGGTCCCACAACCGGTATGCGCTCTTAATTTCTCAAAAACTAATTAATACTAGAAAAATAATTTTAAAACTATATTTACTCATAAAAATTATTTAGAAAATTTTCCTAATAAAGAAAATATCGAAAAGGCATGCAATTAAATAAAATAAAGTCTAGAAAATAAGAAAATCCACGGGTTCTCACACTCTCTCCCCATTAAAAGAATTTCGTCCTCGAAATTCCTTATCATCGCCTTCTCCGGAATACAAAAATTTTACTACTTCCTTCTCACGATTAAATTGAGCATCGTACTTAGCTATCACTGGCCAGGCTCATTAAATTCTTTAGTATAGTTTCTTCTTCCTTCCCAAATTGTAATTCTGATATATCATTCTAATGGGCAAACAGTGGAATACCAGAATCTTACCTTCCACGTCCTCTAATGGGTCAGAAACTTGATGTTGTTCTAAGGAGTACACCCGAGCTGACACTTTCGATCCATTCTTGTCCCCCTTCGACTGGTCAGGGTTGGTCGTGGTTGGTTGTTGGCACCTACTCCTTTCTCGAGATCGGCCTGGGTAACTTGCGATTTGATGATCTGCGTTCCCACAACGCAGACACTTTCTTCATTTCTTCCAGCAGACATCCTCCGTGTGATTCGGCTTCCTACAGTACCCGCAGGGACCACGGGAAGCGGAGACTAAGCCTTTCTGTGAGGCACCACTTGACATCCTCGGTAATTGTACTCTCCCGTTTCCCCTTCCAATCTTAGGAGGCGTACCCTTATCCCCTTGTTCTAAGCTACTTTCAGGAAATCCTTTTTCTAAGTTTGAAAGTTTCTAACTTGAAATCTCGCGCTTTCAACTCGTTGAGCTTTCTTCACCGCATCACTAAAGGCATTGAGTTGGGCTACAGCCAGGTCCTTCTGAATCTCAACGTTTAATCCTTGGACAAAATGCCTTATCCTCCTTTGATCAGTCACAATTAACTCGGGAGCGAACTTGGACAACCTGGTGAACTGGCTCTCATATTCGACGACAGTTTGAGTTCCCTGGTGGAGCCTAATGAACTCATCTTCTTTCTTTTCTTGGATCAGAGGTGGAAAATACTTCGTGTTGAACTCTCTCATGAAATTCACCCACGTCCTTGGGGTTTGTTCTCTTTCCCATTTCAGTCTTATGATATTCCACCAAGAACGGGCTGCTCCCTCCAGTTGGAAGACAGCAAATGTGACCTGTCGCTCCTCAGTATGATGTAACGTGGCAAATATATCAATCATCTTCTCTAGCCATCTCTCGGCCACGTCAGGGTCTGGTCCTCCCAGGAATTTCGGTGGCGAGAACTTCTGAAATCTTTCGAGGGCTTTATCCTCACCCTCTATGTGATTACCAGGGTTTTCCGGCTGATGATTAGGATTTTGGCCCTGATGTTCTACTACGTGAGCCAAAAGGTCAGTCATACGTTGGATAGCAGCAGCCACTTGAACGCTAGGATCCATTCCAGGTTCAGGATTAGGTCCAGGTGTTGGTTCCCAATTTTTTCCTTCATTTGAGGTTCCACGTCCCCGGTCCCGTCCACTACGAGTACCCTCCATTTGACTTAACCAGTCTAGGGTTGAAGCGCGAATACCATATTAAAACAAAGTATGCAGGTACAAGTAATTAAAGCAGACAATATACATATAGCATATCTTTAGCAGCTAAATCACACAGTAACAGTCAGTCAGATACAAGCAGAAGGAATCGCATGAAAGTCATTAAAAGAACTATATACTAACTAGGCCAATGGTACACAAGCGACCAACCAACAGCTTTCTCTCTCTAGGCTCCGTCCACAATCATCCCTAGGCAGGGTCAATCATCCTTAATGATACCCTAACACATCATATCAAGTTCCGTAGAATCAGATTTCTAATTCGCCCAAGTCATTTCTAACCTAGGCTTTCATCCCTTTTCGTATTCAGGCACAAGAATCCAAAATAAGATAATTCACCACTCGAGCTGGCCAGTCCCAAGAGTAAATCATCTACATTTGTAATTCCTACCTGACATACGTATCTATAGTCTCCAAGTACCAGAATAATGTTTTGAACCCTATAATACACCGTGATTCATAGCTTATGCTCAAAAGAGTACTTAGTCCCTTTGTGAGAACCAGTGAATTTTCTTATTTTCTAGGCCTTATTTTATTTAATTACACGCCTTTTATGCAATTTCTTTATTAGGAAAAAATTTTCTAAATAAGTTTATGAGTAAATAGGGTTTTTAAAAGTATTTTTCTAGTATAAGTTAGTTCATGAGTTTTTAAGAGTATATACCGGATGTGGGACCCACTAGTGCGGTAAGTTCGATAAAATTCGGCCAATTAGGTTAAGTTTTGCATTAAGAGATTCATTTACTATGTGTTAGGAGATAATTAGAGGTTAGTTAGATTAATTTGTAAGGATGAGATCAAGCATAGGAATGGACAAGTGTCAAGTAACTATTGGAGGATGACTTTGACCTACTATTCATCACCTTTACTAAATACCAAAAATTGACCAAAATTATCTTCATTCTTCATGGTTCTTGGCCGGCTATTGAGGAGGAAAAAAGAGAGGAAAAACCTTCATCTTGTCTTGCCAATCCAAGCCAAATCTTGAGTTCCAATCTTTAATACATCAAAGTACTCCATAAAAACTTCTTGCTAGGGAGGATTTAAGAGGTTGGTGGTGTTGTTTTTGAAAGGGAAACATCAAGCTATCATTTTTATTGGGGTTTTAAGGTATGTTACCAAGAAATTTCTTCTTACTTCAATTAATTGTTAGGGGATGGTTTAGAGTTGTGAGTTATGTAGTTTTATAGAAAAATTTCATGAAGGAAGTGGTGTTATGGAAAATTTCAGTTTCTTGGTGAATTTTTTGCCCTAATATGAAGATTTAGGATTAGTTATGGTTTGATAGCTTTGATATGTGAAATAGCTAGTGTTTAGATGCTAGTTTACTTGGCCTAAAGAAATTTCTGGTTTGTAAGCATAAATTCCAGCTTGGATGATAACCTGCCCTGCTTCTGTCTGGTTCTATTTCACCATGTTAGAAGCCGAACTAGCCTTAGCACAAAACATGAAAGTTGTAGAGGATGATGTTTGTATATGTTTTATACAAAATTTCAGCCCAATAGGAGCAATGTATCCTGTGAAAAGACTGAAATACCCCTGCTGCCCTGTTTCTGTCCGAAACTGATAATCAGCTTTGGTAATTGGTTAGGTTGACTGGGAATACTACTGATTTAGTTGTTGATGTCTTATTAACATTTATAGCCTGGTATCTTAGCGTTCATATGGCTTTGGAATCACTTGAATTGGAGTCGTAGGTGCTGAGATATGAGTGAATGAATCAGGACTGCTGGTTGCATTTCATAGTAAACTTCAAACTGGAAAATCTGGGGTTGTTTTGGTAAATTTGACCTAGATACATTACAAACTGGACTGAGTGGCCTTCTTCAACATTGTAGCCCTTTATCTTAGCTTCAAAACGATGTAAATTACACCTCAATCCGACAAGGATAGCTTCAGTTGTGTTAATTCCGCTAAGCAACAGCAAATCTGCCTTTTGTTTTCCCACCCAAATTTCGTTTCCGCATATGTCCTAGTTTGATTTTGCACTTATACGTTCCATATGATTTTACTCTAGTGATATGTGGATTCGGTTTATGACTCGTATTCGAGCCTTATTGTGGCTCTAATTAAAGGTGTTTGATAGCTTGTGATTTGTGGGTGTTGAGGTTTGGTTGGAAGGTAAAGAAAGACAAGGGAAATGCTGTCAAAATTTTCACGGAGCTTCTGCACAGTCTTAGGAAAATTTGCTATATCTTGATGTAGGAATGTCGGAATTGAGTTCTGTTTGTTGCGTTTTAAAATAGATTCATAGGGCTATAAACCGTGTAAATTTCAGACCCTGTTTATGTCTTCACCATTTATGGTGATTTTTCAAAGTTGACTGAAATATTGTACCTGTTCTGTCTTTCACTGGATAAAGCAGCAACTTGAGGCTTGAATTTGACTGACTTGCGTTCTGAATCTTATGAGGGTGTTCTCTGGAAAGTTATAGCCCTTTGAATACATTTTCCAACGGTATAACTTTTACTAATTTTGGACTTACAAAACTTGAGATATGATTTTTCATATAGGGTTGCACGAAACTGGAAAATCTTGTTTTCCTAGTATCGATCTTACTTTCATTTTCTACTTCAAATTTGGAGTTGGTCAGTCATTGTAGGTAGGGTTTTGAGGTTGTTCATGCCTTTAGGAATAATCATTATCTTTTCACTCCAAAGTCACCTCTTCGCTTTACATTAATGGTTCATTTGGATAGGCACCTGACTTGTAATTGAGTTTTACTTACGAATTCCACTTATTAGGTACTATGGAGTCCAGTTTAAGTGTTTGCGGCTTGATTGGTTCTAGGAGGTGCCGCGTGAGTAAAGCCATACTGGGAAGGAAAACTTTTGAAATTGTTTTGATTAGGTGAGTGCACCACTCCCTGAATCATTGCTAAACTGGTTTTCTGTACTTGCAAATTGCTATTTGAATGTCTTTCCTGACTGCTTATCTTGTATGAGACGAGGGTGTACTTTATCACACTGGTTCTCTTGCCTGTACTGAACGAACTGGAATCTATTACTTGTACTTGTTATGTACTTGAACTTGTTACTTGCACTTGTTATGAGATCGTTTGGAAGTGTGTCCAACGATCTTCCTGTTAAACTTGAGCTCAACCTCATGGGGAGTTAATTAAATCGATCCAGCAAGGGCTTGGTTGAGATAATTAACAATCCATGGGTACATGTTCCTGGGGAATCTTTGGATATTGAGACTCTTGATTCCGGTATACTCGAGTATTACCGTTCCTGTTCCTGTTTGGCGTTCGGGCCCGGTAAGGGGTATGTTTGGTGAACGGGGTTTTGGCGTTAAAGTGGGGTTCTACTGGATTGGTTCCTTTATTTGAATGTTGACGGAGGGTCAATGGGGCTGGATCAAGTATAGCAACGGGGATTTGGCTCCTGAGAGTCACCTGTATCCTTTACATTGTGATGTTCATTCATTTCTCGTATTTGATGTGAATATGTGCCTCCAAAGTGCTTTCTCATGAATTCTACTGATTCTACTATTTATACTGTTGGTACCTCATTGAACTTTTAGCTCACCCCGTTCCGTTATCCTTGTTTTCCTTACAGGGAACCATCTTTTAGAACTGCAATGTTTTGAGAAATGAGTTGAGCTAGTTAGAAATTCTTTTGTTCTTTTGGTATAGCTCCTCGACAACTTGGAAACCCTAAATGTATCTTAATACAATATTTCCTTTTGGATTTGTAAACTTACTAATATGTATATTTAAAATGTTTTCTCGTGTTTATGTAACATATGTATTCAGGATTGTACA
>NW_020863272.1:12500-15983 GCF_003713205.1 Coffea eugenioides | reverse complement strand
CATTCGCTGGTGGAAAATATCACAATGTAATAAAAGAATCAATTAAAAATAAAAAGGATCCCCGAATTTCAATTAGGAATTCGTTGGGCCCTTTAGGATCAGCCCCTCCAATTGCGAATTTTTTTTCATTTTCCCATTTACTAACTCATAATCAGATCTTGGTAACTAACTATTTGCAACTTGACAATATAAAAGAGACTTTTCAAGTAATTAAATATTATTCAATGGATGAAAATGGGAAAATTTATAATCCCGATCCATGCAATAACATTATTTTGAATCAATTGAATTTGAATTGGTATTTTCGCCATCACAATTATTGTGAAGAGACATCTACAATAATAAGGTTTTCAGTTATTTGAAAATTTGATACAACAAGACAACTAAAACCAAGTTAATTGTTCAAGGTTATCCTGTATAATAGGATCAGTAAGGTCTTATTTTCACCCCTGAGCATGTTTCATGGGCCATTATAAACCTTAAGATATATTAGTTATTTATATATGAAAATCGAGATTGTGATATAACGCATCTCCAAGTAACATATTACAAGTCGTTCATTGATTAATATCTGATGAATCTACAAAAGATTGATTGAAAAATGTACAAGAATCTTGAACTCTTATTCTTATTATCTGACTAACTAATCAAAGTAATCTTTTTGTAATAAGATCCAAAGGGTTTATCGATCCAGTACAATCATAATAAGCAATATAGAATTATGTAACGGTCATAATCATCGAAAATTGGTTGAATTCAGAACAAATGTTAACGGTTTTCCCCGAATAATAATGTTCACAGAGTATCGCTTTAAAGACGATTTTACCTTCTAGCCCTTATTGTGATTAACAAGACAGTTCTCATTTACTTCAAAGTTCTCCATATCTGATAGCGATGTTTTTCAGGAAACTCTCGTGTTTTATCTAAAGCCTTGTTTCTGTCTATGTTATTGTTTATTTCTGAAAATGAGAACGTAGGTTTGGTAATGATTACCGTTGACATTAAAGATAGTGGAACCTTAAATCAACAAAAAGTCCTTGAACGTAAAAAATGTAATTATTCTGATATATAATTGTGAGAGGATATTTTGGTTTCATCACAGAAATTTTTTTGTATTTCTTCTTTTAAAATAAATTCCATATTCATCAGAATCATTATTATTATGATTTTATATGATTCATTATTGAGTATCTTTTTTTTTATTAAACTATTTTAATTTTTAATTTGATTTATTCGGCATTTTACTTTAGTAAAATAATAAAAAATAATGTTTTGTCGTGTATATACGGCTTACGTACAGATTTCATCAAGAACGAATATTTAGTCTGAGGAGATGATGTATGTGTATGATGTGATAGTTATAGTGTTCGTGAGTAATTGATGCAGTAGAAGTGTGATGAGGTGTGAGATGTGGAATAATAAATGACAGAAGTATTTGAACATCAATGTTAGGAGAAGATATGATCAGTTTCATTTTTCATGTACAGAAATGGAATCCTAATAACCTTTATTCTGGCAAAGGCGTTAAAGGGTATTCATGATTACAAATCTTGACTAGGAACTCTCGTTTTTTATCAGACTTTATTTGTCTTTGATGCATATCGGAAGAACATTTTATTGTTGGGTTACGCAAAAATAAGGCAGGCAGGATTCTAGCATCTCATAAGCGTTCATTATGTTAATAAAAAAATCTCCGTATGGTTAACATTTCCATACGAACAACTATAGTTTCAGGACTTAGGAATGAACATCTCTCTCACAACAAAACAGAAGAAAAGAATTTCCATTCTCAAGTCCCTGAACTTATGAAGTCTCGTTTCTGTAGTGGACCAATTCGTTAACATACCGCCGAGCCATTTTTTATTAACATAATGACACCGGGCCCTTATTGCAGCCCATGCTACTGAATCTGCTGCTTTATTTTTGGTACCAACAATTAAGAATTGTTTTCCTCGACTTCCCGCATCAAAGACCAAATCACAAGCTTCTGATAAAAAACGAGCAGTTCTAGTAAGATTTGTAATATGAATACCCTTACGCTTTGCAGAGATATAAGGTTCCATTTTAGGATTCCATTTCCTAGTACCATGGCCAAAATGAACCCCTGCCTCCATCATCTCTTCTAAATTGATGTTCCAATATCTTCTTGTCATTTCTCCCCATATCCCCCCTTTTTCAAAAAAGGGAGGAGGAACCCTGAACTGAAATATAAAATTGTTCCGATGGAACCTTCTGCCCTACCGTAGATTGGCCGTATATACACGACCCAAACCATTATTCTTTTCTATTTATTTTACTAAATAAAATGGCCGAACTAAATCAAATAAAATAAGTAAAATAAGGTAATAAAAGAAATGAATCTCTTCTTATGAATCATTAAATCCTATAAAAGATTGTTCTGATGGATCATGGAATTTTTTTAAAAGGAAAGAATCAAAAAAATTTCTGTGATGAAACAAAATATCTCTCATTTCCCCCTCGAATAGATTCTTTTTTTTGGTTTCCAAGAGAGCCTTGTTATGTTGTTTTGAAGGTTTCACTAATCCTTTGAATCCGGTCCCAACGGGTATCATTCCCCCCAAAACTACGTTCTCTTTCAGACCCTTCAACCAATCGATACGCCCACGAAGAGCGGCTTTTGCTAAAACCCGAGCAGTTTCTTGAAAACTCGCTTCAGATATGAAACTTTGAGTATTGAGAGATGCTCTTGTTATTCCCAATAAGACGGCTCGGTAACAGATCGCTTCTTCTAAAGCGCGCCCCATTCGCTCTGCTCGCAACAATCCAATTAGTTCGCCGGGTGAAAAAACGTTAGACATTCCGTCTTCTGAAATCAACACTTTTGATGTTATTTGACGTACAATAATTTCTATATGCTTATTATGAATCTGTACCCCCTGGGATCGATAAACCTTTTGGATCTTATTAACCAAAGAGATCTGACTTTGCACTATAGTTAGTTCAGCACTAATCAAGAATCCCCAAGGAGTTCCAAGAATTCTTGTTATACATTTGTTCCAACCCTCAATCCTCTTTTGTAGATTCATCGATATTGAATCAATCGAACGCACTTCTAATATTTGTTCCACTTTTGGAAGACCCTGCGTTATATCACCAGATCTCGATTTTTCATATATAAATGTAACTAATATATCTCCTTCGTAAAGGGTTTCCCCATAATGGCCATGAACAGTTGCTCCCGGGGTGGCCAAATAAGGCTTAGCTGATCGTATTACTACGGAGTCAACTTGAACAAATATAACTTGCCCCGGTTTTAGGTGTGGTCTATTTTTAGCTATACACACATTTTCACAAATAAACTGTCCAAGACTTATTATTGTAGATGTCTCTTCACAATAATTGTGATGGCGAAAATACCAATTCAAATTCAATGGATTCAAAATAATGTTATTGCATGGATCGGGATTATAAATTTTCCCATTTTCATCCATTGAATAATATTTAATTACTTGAAAAGTCTCT
>NW_020863272.1:0-2500 GCF_003713205.1 Coffea eugenioides | reverse complement strand
TCATGAATTCGCAGTCAGCAGTTAATAGTTAATGGTTCAAATTTGTCATAAATTTTGACTTTTGCGAATGAAAATCCACATTTGATTTTTAATAGAAAGTGAGAGAAGTTGGCCATTTTGAGATACTATATACTAGACAAGACAGGGGCGGATCAACTCCAATCGAAATAAAGATTTCTTTTAGGAAAGAAAAGTATTAAGTAAGAAAAACAGAAGTCAAGATGCAAGTACAATAAAAATAAAAAGAAAAAGCAGTTAAGTAATACGGGACAAATTTCACCAATTTTGTATCGGTTTGGCGGCATGGCCGAGTGGTAAGGCGGGGGACTGCAAATCCCTTTTCCCCAGTTCAAATCCGGGTGTCGCCTGATCAACAAAAAACTTGAAATCTTTTCTTCTGTTCTGCTGATATAACTCACCAAATTATTTCCCATCCGAAGCAGAGGGAGGGCGCTATTTATTAATGCTTGTTTGATTCGAAGCATTGCATTCGGGTGGCGTTTTTTGAAGTGGTTTTTTTTTGAAAAGATTGTAAATCCTTGAATCCTATCCTAGATTCAAGGAACTATTCTAAGGGTAGAGGGATTATCAATAGTATTCGGTCAGAATCCTTTTTTTGACTCTGCGCCATTGATTCCACTATACTATTAATTATTATTTATTATTGAGGAATAATTCCTTCATATTTATAGAGATAAGGGGATATAATTCACATGGATATAGTAAGTCTCGCTTGGGCTTCTTTAATGGTAGTCTTTACATTTTCCCTTTCACTCGTAGTGTGGGGAAGGAGTGGACTCTAAGAGTATTACTAATTAATCAAACTGTATCAATTGTTTTATAGATCGTTCTGTAACACGTTTTGAACTATTTAATTAAAATGAAAATCAAAAGATCGTCATTTCGAATTTCATTGGATTCGAATGGAGTAATGCATCGTTATATGAATCATACTTTTTCAATCAAACAGATATTTCACCGACTCCCATCTTTGTATTTTGAAAGGGATCCCAATGATAGGAAATTTTTCCCAACCAAATTCGGTTCTATTCCAATCAACGGTCTTTTACCAGACTTATAGGTGGGTGCTGAAGAAGACCAGATTGTTTAGTCCCTCTTTAAAAAGAAGAAGTCGTTTTGTTAAGTGTATACGCACTTTCTATGAAAAGCGGTATAGACATAGTGGTTGTCTAAGGAGATGCTATACATAAGAGGAGCCTCCCTCAGGCGAGTCACATATTGCATATTTACCACTTGTTTTATAATTTTTAAAATTTTATTTATACTTTATCGACTTCCATTTTATATTATGGTTCAGGCCATAAAAATTGGCGAAGTTTACTATTCCTTTTCGAAATCCGAGAAGTGCCCGTGGAACTACTGTTGATGGTTCAATCAATTACTTCTTCGGAATGTTTGCTAATGATTTTATTAAAATATGGCATGGCCTATATCCTTTTCCCTCATTGATTTTATTCTTTTCTTTCAATAGATACCGAGTTCAGATTGAAATTCATAAAAAAAAAGTCTAGTAATTAGAACGATAAGACGTAAGAACAAAACAATTATTTTAGATTGATCGAAACCAATACAATACAAATAGATGGAACAAATAAATAGAATTGGGTGCTATGCCAACCCCATTCCATATATGGAATGGATATCCACATACAAATATATGAAGACTAATATTGGAGAGATTAATATATATTAAATTAAGCCTCTATCTTTATTGTATATTTTGTAAAGTTGTACTTTACACATTATACAACTTTATCTTTATACACCACAATAATTCTAATAGCTAGATCCTATGGTAGATGAATCTTTCGACCATAGGATCTAGCTATTAGAATACTGCCGATCATTATTTAATTTCAATTTAAGACACTAAAATTGGAATACTTTTCATTTGATTTCGAAAACTTTTGATAAGAACTCATAAGTCAAGTTTAATTCAAATTAATTATTTTGACTGACTGTTTTTACGTAAATTATAAGTAGAAAGGCCGTAGGAACTAGAATGAATAGTGCAGTAGCAATAAATGCAAGAATATTTACTTCCATAATCTAATCTTTTTTTTTTCTTTCGCAATAACTCGGGATTTAATCCCATAGAGATGTTAAACCTTTCGCCTGTAAATTCAATGAATGAATTACCTCTCGATGGTTTTGAATCGGATCAATATCATGAATAACAATATCTGAGCTATCAAATAAATTCGTCGTCGAAAATGGAATAGTATAACATAGGAAGTTCTTTTATCCATAACCGAATTCCAACCAGTATTCCTGACCCAATCCATAATTCCTTTATTTGGTTCCGTTCTTTTTTTCTATAACCTACCCTCCGCCTTTCGTGTACAATAATCTGATCAAGTATCATCAGATCGCCCTTCCACTTTCATTAGTCACGCAGTTACAAATCCAAACAAAACAAAAAAAAAGAATAGAAACAAATTATTTATTCCCTTGCTAAGAGAAATTGGATCTTTGGTTG
>NW_020863271.1:0-26804 GCF_003713205.1 Coffea eugenioides | reverse complement strand
CATATAGAGGGCGACGGATAGAGCATTGAAGATTTCGAAGTTCTCCCCACAATTTCTTGGAGGCCTGATCCTGACGTGGTGAGAGGTGGCTGGACAAACACTACACTGAGGAGAGACAGGTGACATTTGCTGTCTTCCAACTGGAGAGAGCAGCCCGTTCTTGGTGGAATATATATAAGACTTAAATGGGAACGAGAACAAACACCGAGAACGTGGGCGAACTTCATGAGGGAATTCAACGCCAAGTTTTTCCCTCCTCTAATACAAGAAAAGAAGGACGATAAATTCATTCGACTTCGTCAAGGAACCCAAACCGTAGCTGAGTATGAGAGTCAATTTACTCGGTTATCTAAGTTTGCGCCCGAACTGATTGTAACCGAACAAAGGCGGATAAGGCGTTTTGTCCAGGGACTTAATGTTGAGATTCAGAAGGACCTGGCTGTAGCCCAACTTAGCGCCTTTAGTGATGCTGTGGAGAAAGCCCAGCGGGTTGAAATTGCGAGGTTACAGGTGAGGAACTTCCAAGCCAAGAAAAGGGGCTTTCCTGGGAGTAGCTCCGAGCAAGAGGGTAAAAGTACACCCTCTAAGATTGGAAAGGGAAATGGGGAAGTACGACAACCGGGGATGTCAAGTGGTGTCTCACCGGGAGGTTCGGTCTCTGCTACTCGTGGTCCCTGTGGATATTGCGGAGGGCCAAATCAAACTGAAGGGAATTGTTGGAAGAAAGAAGGAAAGTGTTTGCAATGTGGAAGTGCCGATCATCGGATTGCTGACTGCCCAGTTCGATTACGAAAAGGAAAAGGGACCCAGCAACCAACTAAGACTAACCCTGGACAATCGGAAGAGGAAGGGACTGGATCGGGTGTATTCTATAGAGCACCATCAGGTCCCTAACTCGTCTAAGGACATAGAAGGTACGATCCGTTGGTTACCTTAGATTTTGATAGATCCCGTTGATAAGACAATTTCGAGGACGAAATTTCTTTAAGGGGGAGAGAGTGTGAGGACCCGTAAATTTCCCTAATTTTATCTTATTTATTTTTTTTCCTCGCGTGTATTTTTCTTCATTATACCCTACTATTTCGATTTTTCAGAGGTTTTATAAGTGAATAGAGTTTTTAAATCATTTTCCTAGGTTAAGTTAGTTCATGATAAGTTTGAAGTGTATTATTGACGTGGGACCCGCTAGTACGGTAAATGCGATATGTTTTTGACAACTTGTTGGAGTTTTGTATCAAGTGATATTATTTTACAAGGTGCTAGGATACAATTAGAGGTTAGCTAGATAAATTACCATTGGTAGACAAAGGATGAGAATGAAACCCTAAGGTGCCATTTGTTACAACATCATTGGAAGTTGGACTTGCCTGACTTTCTTACCTTTACTAAATACCAAAAATTTGACCAAAATTTCCCAATTTCTTCTTCCTTCTTGGCCGACCACATTGAGAGAGAAAAGAGAGAAAACCTTTCATTTCGCCACTTCAATTCTTGTCCAAATCTTGAGTTCCAACCATTAACATCTCAAATCACTCCATAAAAACTCTTTGCTAGGCAGGATTAAAGTGGTTGGTGGAGTTGTTTTGAAGGAGGAACCCCTAAGCTACTACCTTTCTTGAGGTGTCAAGGTATTTTGCTTGGAAACTCACTCTTTGTTCCTAATAATGGTAGATTAATAACTTGTGGTAGCTAAATAGGTTGTTTTATGGAAGATTTCATGGATTAAAGTGGAGTAGATAAATTTCTGATTTTTTTGGGGATTTTTCTGTTTTCATATGATAGTTATGGTTGGCCTTGGATTGATAGCTCTAAATTGTGTTAAATGGAGCCTTTGTGCGTTAATTGCGGTTGTTTGTGGAGAATTTCCGAATTTGTGCGGAAATTCCAGTTTAGGGTTTCTTCTTACCCTGTTCTGCCCGGTTCTGTTCGGCCATGATGGAGGCCGAATCAATCTTAGGTTAAAACATGAAAGTTGTAAGAAATGATGTTTTATAGCTGTCTATAAAATTTCATCTAAATCCGAGTACTGTAGCATGTAAAAGGACAAAAAATACCCCTGACTGCCATAGGTAGAGCTCTGTGGACAGTGTTGACATTTCACCAATCTGACCGCGTCTGTTCACCCTGATCCGTACTGAATTAGGATTTGGCCAAAACATAGAAGTTGTAGTGCTATGTCTTAGCTTTCCAACGGCCCTGAAATCACCTCAATCAGACTTCGGTAGCCTGATTTATTGTCGTTTAAGCATAGTACGGTTAACTAGCCTGATTGTGAGATTTGAAATTTTGATCTGGTTACACTACGAATTGGACTGAGTGGTCTTCATCAAAGTTGTAGCCCTTTATCTTAGTTTCGAAACGGTATAAATTGTACACCAATTCGATAAGCGTAGTTTCGGTTGTGTCCGATACGCTATGCGACGTCAAATCTGACTTTTGTTTTATGGCTTAAACTTCATTTCCGGACATTTTCCTAACTTGATTTTATACTTGTACGACATTGAGCCTGTTGAACGGCTATTGAAATGAGATTATTTTGTGTGTGATGTTGGGACTGATTTGAGGAAAAATGAAGCCATGATGGCTGGAAAAGTAAGGAAATTTAGGGGGAAATGCTGTCCAATTTTCTAGGCCGTCTGATTTCTTTAAGTTGGAGTTGCATTGTGGTAGAATGAGGGGGTTTGGGGTTGTTTGTACCCCTCGTACCAACTGTTATCCGTTTGCTCAAAAATTGTATTTTTATTCTTTTGTACTCGTATATAACTTGGAGAGGCACCCGACTAGTAATCGAGCCTCACTTATGCATTCCGTTTACTCGGTTTTGGATGTGGAAACTTCAACTACTTTACCTTTGTTATTCTTAGGGTTTCATGGTGATTAAGGCCACTTTGGGTGAAAATTTTGACGTACCTGTACTTGAACTGGTGAGTGTACCACTCCCCTCATTTGTTGCTTAACTTGGTTTCTGCACCTGTAATCTGTGATTTGAATGACTGTACTATCTGTTTATTCTGTTTGAGACGAGGGTGTACTTTATCACACTCGTTCTCTTGTCTGTCTGTATGCCTATTTACTGTGTGTAATCTATTATCTGTATCTGAGTCTGTTCGGACGTCGTTTGGAGGCTGGTATCCAACGACCTTTCTGTGACCTCTGAGCTCAACACCTATGGCTAGTTACTCAAGTCGGGTCGGCAAGGGCCTGGTCGATTAGATAACGAACTACGGTAATCTGCTTCTAGCAATCTTTGGGTATTGAGACTCTTGATTCCGGTATACTCGAGTATTACCACTTCTGTTTCTGTTGAGGTGTTCGGGCCCGGTAAGGGGTATGTTTGGTGGACGGAATTTGGTGTAAAGTGGAGTCTACGGATATGTTGGTTCTATATACGTTGACGGAGAGTCAACGGGTTTGGATCAAGTTCTGCCATGGAAATCTGGCTCCTGAGAGCCACCTGTATCCTTCCTATTTGAATCATTGTGTCTAACTACTTCACTTTATATCTGGCATGTATACCTGATTGGTTAAACGTGAAATGCCAAGATTTGACTGCTATTATTTCGGTACCTCATGAGCGTAAGCTCATCCCCTTCCCGTTATCTTTGTTTTCCTTTCAGGAGCAAACTTTGAATCCATGATCTTGGAAGAAAGGGTCGAGCTAGTGATACGTTCCTCGATCAACTTGTTTCGAGACACGTAGCACGTTTGCCCAAGGATCTAGCGAGGTTGTCCTACGCTTGTTTTACGGGACCTTAAATCAACACGGACGACACGAGTTGGTTTAAAGTGGTGGAACGACGACTCCAATGAAGGTGAATACTCTAAGGGATAGGTCGGACGAACAATCATGGACAAGACGCAAGATTGCTCAATAACCTTTGCCAAAGCAAGTTAAAGGCTCGAACTCTCTCTTAAGAGGAAATCGAAAATACTAAGAATTTTATTCATAAAACTTGTGTCCAATACCTTACAAAGCAAGCCTATTTATAGGCTAAAGTTTACTAAAACCCTAAGGAACAAGGGAAAGGAAGGTCGGCCATCTTGGTGGACAAGATGGGCCGGCCCAATGACCTACTATAGCAAATTAATCCAGTCTAACAAGTACCAAGGACTAAGGCCCTACTCGGCCGACCCTCTAGGAGGCCCACTTGATTCTTCATGGGCTTGGACCAAGGTGTAGATAACTGGATTGTCTCTTTCCAAGCCTTCAATATCTCTATGGACTCCATGTTGGTCTTGGACAATGCGAACGAGGGCTTGGAGAGATTCTTTGAATAACTTGGCCCGTGCACGTGTGACTGGGCCCAATGGAACTCGAACTGGGTCATTACGTGGGCTGAGATCCGTGCATACATCAGCTAGTGTAACTAATATTTTGTTAAGCTCTTTTGCAATTGAAATCCAAATCATATTTTAAGTGTATGAATACTTTGGCTTGTATTTTAGTTTAGTTAATTTGCTAAAGACTCCGTTGTAAATATATGTATAAGTGTTTAACCTTGTCTATTAAGTGTATTCAGTTGAGATTATGATTTTATGGTTTGGTAAGCATGTTCTCACCTTAGTAGTCTCCGATTGTTCGTTTTCTTTGGGTCCTACGTGCGTGCTATTTTGGGTTTGTGTGTTTCGACTCCGTAGTCCTGGCCAGAGCTGGGCAGGCGGTCTGCCGAACCCTTTGGTTCGCCTTAGGGTGAGGTGGGGCTGTCACAGGTGGTATCAGAGCTGCTTCGCGTGGTCTCTGCGCGGAGTGAGCTTGGGTCAAGTGGTGTTATGGTCCTGATTTCGTGAATGTGTCTAAAGGTATAAGTGCTCTTTTGAGCATAAGCTATGAACCGTGCATGTTATAAGTGTAAAAATCTTTATCATGGTACCTGAGGAAGATATATATGTATGTCGGGTAGGAATCGTTACTATGGATGATTTACTCTTGGGACCGGCCGGCTCGAGTTGTGAATTATCTTATTTGGGGATTCTTGTGCCCGGCTACTAAATAGATGAGAGCCTAGGTTAGAAAGGACTTGGGCGAACTAGACATTTGATTCTATGGAACTTCATGTGGTTTGTTCGGGTGTTAATAAGCATAATTAACCTGGATTAAGATATAAACTGTGGTATTCTCGTAGATTATGGATGGAGGCCTAGAGGCGAAATAGCTTTTCGTTAGTTGCTTTTGTGCTTTTGACCTAACTCGTCTATAGTACTTTTGGGTGACCCCGCTACCTTCATGGATCTCTTTTGGTTGTATCTAGCTGACTGCTACTGTGTGACTGGTTCGGTACAGTTGTGTTATGTATATATGCTTTTGATCTGTGTGTACCTCTTGTTACTTGCTTATGCCTATAATTATCTTTAATGTTATATTTCCGCTTCGACCCTAGATTGGTTAGACCAATGGAGGGTACTCGTAGTGGACGAGGTCGTGGGCACGGACGTAAGCAACCCTCGAATGAAAGGGGTAACCGAGAACCAATACCTGAACCAAATTCTGAACCCAGGGTTGACCTAAATGCTCAAGTAGCCGCTGCTATCCAGCGCATGACTGATCTGCTAGCCCATGTAGTGGAACACCAGGGCCAGAACCCTAATCCTCAAAGTGGAAATCCTGGTTACCATATAGAGGGCGAGGATAGAGCCATTGAAAGATTTCAGAAGTTCTCCCCACCAAAATTTCTTGGAGGCCCTGATCCTGACGTGGCTGAGAGGTGGCTGGAAAAGATGATCGATATTTTTGTCACATTACACTACACTGAGGAGAGACAGGTGACATTTGCTGTCTTCCAACTGGAGAGAGCAGCCCGTTCTTGGTGGAATATTATAAGACTTAAATGGGAACGAGAACAAACACCGAGAACGTGGGCGAACTTCATGAGGGAATTCAACGCCAAGTTTTTCCCTCCTCTAATACAAGAAAAGAAGGACGATAAATTCATTCGACTTCGTCAAGGAACCCAAACCGTAGCTGAGTATGAGAGTCAATTTACTCGGTTATCTAAGTTTGCGCCCGAACTGATTGTAACCGAACAAAGGCGGATACGGCGTTTTGTCCAGGGACTTAATGTTGAGATTCAGAAGGACCTGGCTGTAGCCCAACTTAGCGCCTTTAGTGATGCTGTGGAGAAAGCCCAGCGGGTTGAAATTGCGAGGTTACAGGTGAGGAACTTCCAAGCCAAGAAAAAGGGGCTTTCCTGGGAGTAGCTCCGAGCAAGAGGGTAAAAGTACACCCTCTAAGATTGGAAAGGGAAATGGGGAAGTACGACAACCGGGGATGTCAAGTGGTGTCTCACCGGGAGGTTCGGTCTCTGCTACTCGTGGTCCCTGTGGATATTGCGGAGGGCCAAATCAAACTGAAGGGAATTGTTGGAAGAAAGAAGGAAAGTGTTTGCAATGTGGAAGTGCCGATCATCGGATTGCTGACTGCCCAGTTCGATTACGAAAAGGAAAAGGGACCCAGCAACCAACTAAGACTAACCCTGGACAATCGGAAGAGGAAGGGACTGGATCGGGTGTATTCTATAGAGCACCATCAGGTCCCTAACTCGTCTAAGGACATAGAAGGTACGATCCGTTGGTTACCTTAGATTTTGATAGATCCCGTTGATAAGACAATTTCGAGGACGAAATTTCTTTAAGGGGGAGAGAGTGTGAGGACCCGTAAATTTCCCTAATTTTATCTTATTTATTTTTTTTCCTCGCGTGTATTTTTCTTCATTATACCCTACTATTTCGATTTTTCAGAGGTTTTATAAGTGAATAGAGTTTTTAAATCATTTTCCTAGGTTAAGTTAGTTCATGATAAGTTTGAAGTGTATTATTGACGTGGGACCCGCTAGTACGGTAAATGCGATATGTTTTTGACAACTTGTTGGAGTTTTGTATCAAGTGATATTATTTTACAAGGTGCTAGGATACAATTAGAGGTTAGCTAGATAAATTACCATTGGTAGACAAAGGATGAGAATGAAACCCTAAGGTGCAATTTGTTACAACATCATTGGAAGTTGGACTTGCCTGACTTTCTTACCTTTACTAAATACCAAAAATTTGACCAAAATTTCCCAATTTCTTCTTCCTTCTTGGCCGACCACATTGAGAGAGAAAAGAGAGAAAACCTTTCATTTTACCACTTCAATTCTTGTCCAAATCTTGAGTTCCAACCATTAACATCTCAAATCACTCCATAAAAACTCTTTGCTAGGCAGGATTAAAGTGGTTGGTGGAGTTGTTTTGAAGGAGGAACCCCTAAGCTACTACCTTTCTTGAGGTGTCAAGGTATTTTGCTTGGAAACTCACTCTTTGTTCCTAATAATGGTAGATTAATAACTTGTGGTAGCTAAATAGGTTGTTTTATGGAAGATTTCATGGATTAAAGTGGAGTAGATAAATTTCTGATTTTTTTGGGGATTTTTCTGTTTTCATATGATAGTTATGGTTGGCCTTGGATTGATAGCTCTAAATTGTGTTAAATGGAGCCTATGTGCGTTAATTGCGGTTGTTTGTGGAGAATTTCCGAATTTGTGCGGAAATTCCAGTTTAGGGTTTCTTCTTACCCTGTTCTGCCCGGTTCTGTTCGGCCATGATGGAGGCCGAATCAATCTTAGGTTAAAACATGAAAGTTGTAAGAAATGATGTTTTATAGCTGTCTATAAAATTTCATCTAAATCCGAGTACTGTAGCATGTAAAAGGACAAAAAATACCCCTGACTGCCATAGGTAGAGCTCTGTGGACAGTGTTGACATTTCACCAATCTGACCGCGTCTGTTCACCCTGATCCGTACTGAATTAGGATTTGGCCAAAACATAGAAGTTGTAGTGCTATGTCTTAGCTTTCCAACGGCCCTGAAATCACCTCAATCAGACTTCGGTAGCCTGATTTATTGTCGTTTAAGCATAGTACGGTTAACTAGCCTGATTGTGAGATTTGAAATTTTGATCTGGTTACACTACGAATTGGACTGAGTGGTCTTCATCAAAGTTGTAGCCCTTTATCTTAGTTTCGAAACGGTATAAATTGTACACCAATTCGATAAGCGTAGTTTCGGTTGTGTCCGATACGCTATGCGACGTCAAATCTGACTTTTGTTTTATGGCTTAAACTTCATTTCCGGACATTTTCCTAACTTGATTTTATACTTGTACGACATTGAGCCTGTTGAACGGCTATTGAAATGAGATTATTTTGTGTGTGATGTTGGGACTGATTTGAGGAAAAATGAAGCCATGATGGCTGGAAAAGTAAGGAAATTTAGGGGGAAATGCTGTCCAATTTTCTAGGCCGTCTGATTTCTTTAAGTTGGAGTTGCATTGTGGTAGAATGAGGGGGTTTGGGGTTGTTTGTACCCCTCGTACCAACTGTTATCCGTTTGCTCAAAAATTGTATTTTTATTCTTTTGTACTCGTATATAACTTGGAGAGGCACCCGACTAGTAATCGAGCCTCACTTATGCATTCCGTTTACTCGGTTTTGGATGTGGAAACTTCAACTACTTTACCTTTGTTATTCTTAGGGTTTCATGGTGATTAAGGCCACTTTGGGTGAAAATTTTGACGTACCTGTACTTGAACTGGTGAGTGTACCACTCCCCTCATTTGTTGCTTAACTTGGTTTCTGCACCTGTAATCTGTGATTTGAATGACTGTACTATCTGTTTATTCTGTTTGAGACGAGGGTGTACTTTATCACACTCGTTCTCTTGTCTGTCTGTATGCCTATTTACTGTGTGTAATCTATTATCTGTATCTGAGTCTGTTCGGACGTCGTTTGGAGGCTGGTATCCAACGACCTTTCTGTGACCTCTGAGCTCAACACCTATGGCTAGTTACTCAAGTCGGGTCGGCAAGGGCCTGGTCGATTAGATAACGAACTACGGTAATCTGCTTCTAGCAATCTTTGGGTATTGAGACTCTTGATTCCGGTATACTCGAGTATTACCACTTCTGTTTCTGTTGAGGTGTTCGGGCCCGGTAAGGGGTATGTTTGGTGGACGGAATTTGGTGTAAAGTGGAGTCTACGGATATGTTGGTTCTATATACGTTGACGGAGAGTCAACGGGTTTGGATCAAGTTCTGCCATGGAAATCTGGCTCCTGAGAGCCACCTGTATCCTTCCTATTTGAATCATTGTGTCTAACTACTTCACTTTATATCTGGCATGTATACCTGATTGGTTAAACGTGAAATGCCAAGATTTGACTGCTATTATTTCGGTACCTCATGAGCGTAAGCTCATCCCCTTCCCGTTATCTTTGTTTTCCTTTCAGGAGCAAACTTTGAATCCATGATCTTGGAAGAAAGGGTCGAGCTAGTGATACGTTCCTCGATCAACTTGTTTCGAGACACGTAGCACGTTTGCCCAAGGATCTAGCGAGGTTGTCCTACGCTTGTTTTACGGGACCTTAAATCAACACGGACGACACGAGTTGGTTTAAAGTGGTGGAACGACGACTCCAATGAAGGTGAATACTCTAAGGGATAGGTCGGACGAACAATCATGGACAAGACGCAAGATTGCTCAATAACCTTTGCCAAAGCAAGTTAAAGGCTCGAACTCTCTCTTAAGAGGAAATCGAAAATACTAAGAATTTTATTCATAAAACTTGTGTCCAATACCTTACAAAGCAAGCCTATTTATAGGCTAAAGTTTACTAAAACCCTAAGGAACAAGGGAAAGGAAGGTCGGCCATCTTGGTGGACAAGATGGGCCGGCCCAATGACCTACTATAGCAAATTAATCCAGTCTAACAAGTACCAAGGACTAAGGCCCTACTCGGCCGACCCTCTAGGAGGCCCACTTGATTCTTCATGGGCTTGGACCAAGGTGTAGATAACTGGATTGTCTCTTTCCAAGCCTTCAATATCTCTATGGCTCCATGTTGGTCTTGGACAATGCGAAACGAGGGCTTGGAGAGATTCTTTGAATAACTTGGCCCGTGCACGTGTGACTGGCCCAATGGAACTCGAACTGGGTCATTACGTGGGCTGAGATCCGTGCATACATCAGCTAGTGTAACTAATATTTTGTTAAGCTCTTTTGCAATTGAAATCCAAATCATATTTTAAGTGTATGAATACTTTGGCTTGTATTTTAGTTTAGTTAATTTGCTAAAGACTCCGTGTAAATATATGTATAAGTGTTAACCTTGTCTATTAAGTGTATTCAGTTGAGATTATGATTTTATGGTTTGGTAAGCATGTTCTCAACCTTAGTAGTCTCCGATTTCGTTTTCTTTGGGTCCTACGTGCGTGCTATTTTTGGGGTTTGTGTGTTTTCGGAACATCCGATAGTCCTGGCAAAAAGAGGCTGGGCAGGCGGTCTGCCGAACCCTTTGGTTCGCCTTAGGGTGAGGTGGGGCTGTCACAGGTGGTATCAGAGCTGCTTCGCGTGGTCTCTGCGCGGAGTGAGCTTGGGTCAAGTGGTGTTATGGTCCTGATTTCGTGAATGTGTCTAAAGGTATAAGTGCTCTTTTGAGCATAAGCTATGAACTGTGCATGTTATAAGTGTAAAAATCTTTATCATGGTACCTGAGGAAGATATATATGTATGTCGGGTAGGAATCGTTACTATGGATGATTTACTCTTGGGACCGGCCGGCTCGAGTTGTGAATTATCTTATTTGGGGATTCTTGTGCCCGGCTACTAAATAGATGAGAGCCTAGGTTAGAAAGGACTTGGGCGAACTAGACATTTGATTCTATGGAACTTCATGTGGTTTGTTCGGGTGTTAATAAGCATAATTAACCTGGATTAAGATATAAACTGTGGTATTCTCGTAGATTATGGATGGAGGCCTAGAGGCGAAATAGCTTTTCGTTAGTTGCTTTTGTGCTTTTGACCTAACTCGTCTATAGTACTTTTGGGTGACCCCGCTACCTTCATGGATCTCTTTTGGTTGTATCTAGCTGACTGCTACTGTGTGACTGGTTCGGTACAGTTGTGTTATGTATATATGCTTTTGATCTGTGTGTACCTCTTGTTACTTGCTTATGCCTATAATTATCTTTAATGTTATATTTCCGCTTCGACCCTAGATTGGTTAGACCAATGGAGGGTACTCGTAGTGGACGAGGTCGTGGGCACGGACGTAAGCAACCCTCGAATGAAAGGGGTAACCGAGAACCAATACCTGAACCAAATTCTGAACCCAGGGTTGACCTAAATGCTCAAGTAGCCGCTGCTATCCAGCGCATGACTGATCTGCTAGCCCATGTAGTGGAACACCAGGGCCAGAACCCTAATCCTCAAAGTGGAAATCCTGGTTACCATATAGAGGGCGAGGATAGAGCCATTGAAAGATTTCAGAAGTTCTCCCCACCAAAATTTCTTGGAGGCCCTGATCCTGACGTGGCTGAGAGGTGGCTGGAAAAGATGATCGATATTTTTGTCACATTACACTACACTGAGGAGAGACAGGTGACATTTGCTGTCTTCCAACTGGAGAGAGCAGCCCGTTCTTGGTGGAATATTATAAGACTTAAATGGGAACGAGAACAAACACCGAGAACGTGGGCGAACTTCATGAGGGAATTCAACGCCAAGTTTTTCCCTCCTCTAATACAAGAAAAGAAGGACGATAAATTCATTCGACTTCGTCAAGGAACCCAAACCGTAGCTGAGTATGAGAGTCAATTTACTCGGTTATCTAAGTTTGCGCCCGAACTGATTGTAACCGAACAAAGGCGGATAAGGCGTTTTGTCCAGGGACTTAATGTTGAGATTCAGAAGGACCTGGCTGTAGCCCAACTTAGCGCCTTTAGTGATGCTGTGGAGAAAGCCCAGCGGGTTGAAATTGCGAGGTTACAGGTGAGGAACTTCCAAGCCAAGAAAAGGGGCTTTCCTGGGAGTAGCTCCGAGCAAGAGGGTAAAAGTACACCCTCTAAGATTGGAAAGGGAAATGGGGAAGTACGACAACCGGGGATGTCAAGTGGTGTCTCACCGGGAGGTTCGGTCTCTGCTACTCGTGGTCCCTGTGGATATTGCGGAGGGCCAAATCAAACTGAAGGGAATTGTTGGAAGAAAGAAGGAAAGTGTTTGCAATGTGGAAGTGCCGATCATCGGATTGCTGACTGCCCAGTTCGATTACGAAAAGGAAAAGGGACCCAGCAACCAACTAAGACTAACCCTGGACAATCGGAAGAGGAAGGGACTGGATCGGGTGTATTCTATAGAGCACCATCAGGTCCCTAACTCGTCTAAGGACATAGAAGGTACGATCCGTTGGTTACCTTAGATTTTGATAGATCCCGTTGATAAGACAATTTCGAGGACGAAATTTCTTTAAGGGGGAGAGAGTGTGAGGACCCGTAAATTTCCCTAATTTTATCTTATTTATTTTTTTTCCTCGCGTGTATTTTTCTTCATTATACCCTACTATTTCGATTTTTCAGAGGTTTTATAAGTGAATAGAGTTTTTAAATCATTTTCCTAGGTTAAGTTAGTTCATGATAAGTTTGAAGTGTATTATTGACGTGGGACCCGCTAGTACGGTAAATGCGATATGTTTTTGACAACTTGTTGGAGTTTTGTATCAAGTGATATTATTTTACAAGGTGCTAGGATACAATTAGAGGTTAGCTAGATAAATTACCATTGGTAGACAAAGGATGAGAATGAAACCCTAAGGTGCAATTTGTTACAACATCATTGGAAGTTGGTCTTGCCTGACTTTCTTACCTTTACTAAATACCAAAAATTTGACCAAAATTTCCCAATTTCTTCTTCCTTCTTGGCCGACCACATTGAGAGAGAAAAGAGAGAAAACCTTTCATTTTACCACTTCAATTCTTGTCCAAATCTTGAGTTCCAACCATTAACATCTCAAATCACTCCATAAAAACTCTTTGCCAGGCAGGATTAAAGTGGTTGGTGGAGTTGTTTTGAAGGAGGAACCCCTAAGCTACTACCTTTCTTGAGGTGTCAAGGTATTTTGCTTGGAAACTCACTCTTTGTTCCTAATAATGGTAGATTAATAACCTGTGGTAGCTAAATAGGTTGTTTTATGGAAGATTTCATGGATTAAAGTGGAGTAGATAAATTTCTGATTTTTTTGGGGATTTTTCTGTTTTCATATGATAGTTATGGTTGGCCTTGGATTGATAGCTCTAAATTGTGTTAAATGGAGCCTATGTGCGTTAATTGCGGTTGTTTGTGGAGAATTTCCGAATTTGTGCGGAAATTCCAGTTTAGGGTTTCTTCTTACCCTGTTCTGCCCGGTTCTGTTCGGCCATGATGGAGGCCGAATCAATCTTAGGTTAAAACATGAAAGTTGTAAGAAATGATGTTTTATAGCTGTCTATAAAATTTCATCTAAATCCGAGTACTGTAGCATGTAAAAGGACAAAAATACCCCTGACTGCCATAGGTAGAGCTCTGTGGACAGTGTTGACATTTCACCAATCTGACCGCGTCTGTTCACCCTGATCCGTACTGAATTAGGATTTGGCCAAAACATAGAAGTTGTAGTGCTATGTCTTAGCTTTCCAACGGCCCTGAAATCACCTCAATCAGACTTCGGTAGCCTGATTTATTGTCGTTTAAGCATAGTACGGTTAACTAGCCTGATTGTGAGATTTGAAATTTTGATCTGGTTACACTACGAATTGGACTGAGTGGTCTTCATCAAAGTTGTAGCCCTTTATCTTAGTTTCGAAACGGTATAAATTGTACACCAATTCGATAAGCGTAGTTTCGGTTGTGTCCGATACGCTATGCGACGTCAAATCTGACTTTTGTTTTATGGCTTAAACTTCATTTCCGGACATTTTCCTAACTTGATTTTATACTTGTACGACATTGAGCCTGTTGAACGGCTATTGAAATGAGATTATTTTGTGTGTGATGTTGGGACTGATTTGAGGAAAAATGAAGCCATGATGGCTGGAAAAGTAAGGAAATTTAGGGGGAAATGCTGTCCAATTTTCTAGGCCGTCTGATTTCTTTAAGTTGGAGTTGCATTGTGGTAGAATGAGGGGGTTTGGGGTTGTTTGTACCCCTCGTACCAACTGTTATCCGTTTTGTCTCAAAAATTGTATTTTATAATTCTTTTTAACTCGTATATAACTTTGGAGAGGCACCCGGACTAGTTTAATCGAGCCTCACTTATGCATTCCGTTTACTCGTTTTGGCATGTGGAAACTTCAACTTACTTTACCTTTGTTATTCTTAGGGGGTTTCATGTGATTAAGGCCACTTTGGGTTGAAAATTTTGACGTACCTGTACTTGAACTGGTGAGTGTACCACTCCCCTCATTTGTTGCTTAACTTGGTTCCTGCACCTGTAATCTGTGATTTGAATGACTGTACTATCTGTTTATTCTGTTTGAGACGAGGGTGTACTTTATCACACTCGTTCTCTTGTCTGTCTGTATGCCTATTTACTGTGTGTAATCTATTATCTGTATCTGAGTCTGTTCGGACGTCGTTTGGAGGCTGGTATCCAACGACCTTTCTGTGACCTCTGAGCTCAACACCTATGGCTAGTTACTCAAGTCGGGTCGGCAAGGGCCTGGTCGATTAGATAACGAACTACGGTAATCTGCTTCTAGCAATCTTTGGGTATTGAGACTCTTGATTCCGGTATACTCGAGTATTACCACTTCTGTTTCTGTTGAGGTGTTCGGGCCCGGTAAGGGGTATGTTTGGTGGACGGAATTTGGTGTAAAGTGGAGTCTACGGATATGTTGGTTCTATATACGTTGACGGAGAGTCAACGGGGTTGATCAAGTTCTGCCATGGAAATCTGGCTCCTGAGAGCCACCTGTATCCTTCCCTATTTGAATCATTGTGTCTAACTTACTTCACTTTATATCTGGCCATGTATACCTGATTGGTTAAACGTTTGAAATGCCAAGATTTGACTGGCCTATTACTTTCGGTACCTCATTGGCGTTAAGCTCATCCCCTTCCCGTTATCTTTGTTTTCCTTTCAGACCAAACTTTGAATCCATGACTTGGGAAAAGGTCAGCTAGTGATACGTGTCCTCCCGATTCAACTTGTCGAGACACGTAGCACGTTTGCCCAAGGATCTAGCGAGGTTGTCCTACGCTTTTTTACGGGACCTTAAATCAAACACGGACGACACGAGTGGTTTTAAAGTGGGGAACGACGACTCCAATTGAAGGTGAATACTCTAAGTGATAGGTCGGACGAACAATCATGGACAAGACGCAAGATGACTCCAATAACCTTTGCCAAAGCAAGTTAAAGGCTCGAACTCTCTCTTAAGAGGAAATCGAAAATACTAGAATTTTATTCATAAACTTGTTCCAATACCTTACAAAGCAAGCCTATTTATAGGCTAAAGTTTACAAAACCCCTAAGGAACAATGGAAAGGAAGGTCGGCCATCTTGGTGGACAAGATGGCCGGCCCAATGACCACTATAGCAAATTAATTCCAGTCTAACAAGTTTACCAAGGAACTAAGGCCCTTACTCGGCCGACCTCTAGGAGCCCACTTGATTCTTCATGGGCTTGGACCAAGTGTAGATAACTGGAATTGTCTCTTTCCAAGCCTTCAATATCTCTATGGACTTCCATGTTTGGTCTTGCGACAATGCGAACGAGGGCTTGGAGAGATTCTTTTTGAATAACTTGGCCAAAGCTGCACGTGTGACTGGGCCCAATAGAACTCGACTGGTTGTCATTTACGTGGGCTGAGATCCTGTGCATACATCAGCTAGTGTAACTAAATATTGTTAAAGCTCTTTTGCAATTGAAATCCAAATCATATTTTAAGTGTATGTAATACTTTGGCTTGTATTTTAGTTTAGTTAATTTGCTAAAAAGACTCCGTTTTAAATATATGTATAAGTGTTTTAACCCTTGTCTATTAAGTGTATTCAGTTGAGATTATTGATTTTATGGTTTTGTTTTGTAAGCATGTTCTCACCCTTAGTAGTCTCGATTGTTCGTTTTCTCTTGGTGTTCCTACGTGCGGCTATTTTGGGTGTGTGTGTGTTCGACTCCGTAGTCCTGGCCAGAGCTGGGCAGGCGGTCTGCCGAACCATTTGGTTCGCCTTAGGGTGAGGTGGGGCTGTCACAGGTGGTATCAGAGCTGCTTCGCGTGGTCTCTGCGCGGAGTGAGCTTGGGTCAAGTGGTGTTATGGTCCTGATTTCGTGAATGTGTCTAAAGGTATAAGTGCTCTTTTGAGCATAAGCTATGAACCGTGCATGTTATAAGTGTAAAAATCTTTATCATGGTACCTGAGGAAGATATATATGTATGTCGGGTAGGAATCGTTACTATGGATGATTTACACTTGGGACCGGCCGGCTCGAGTTGTGAATTATCTTATTTGGGGATTCTTGTGCCCGGCTACTAAATAGATGAAAGCCTAGGTTAGAAAGGACTTGGGCGAACTAGACATTTGATTCTATGGAACTTCATGTGGTTTGTTCGGGTGTTAATAAGCATAATTAACCTGGATTAAGATATAAACTGTGGTATTCTCGTAGATTATGGATGGAGGCCTAGAGGCGAAATAGCTTTTCGTTAGTTGCTTTTGTGCTTTTGACCTAACTCGTCTATAGTACTTTTGGGTGACCCCGCTACCTTCATGGATCTCTTTTGGTTGTATCTAGCTGACTGCTACTGTGTGACTGGTTCGGTACAGTTGTGTTATGTATATATGCTTTTGATCTGTGTGTACCTCTTGTTACTTGCTTATGCCTATAATTATTTTTAATGTTATATTTCCGCTTCGACCCTAGATTGGTTAGACCAATGGAGGGTACTCGTAGTGGACGAGGTCGTGGGCACGGACGTAAGCAACCCTCGAATGAAAGGGGTAACCGAGAACCAATACCTGAACCAAATTCTGAACCCAGGGTTGACCTAAATGCTCAAATAGCCGCTGCTATCCAGCGCATGACTGATCTGCTAGCCCATGTAGTGGAACACCAGGGCCAGAACCCTAATCCTCAAAGTGGAAATCCTGGTTACCATATAGAGGGCGAGGATAGAGCCATTGAAAGATTTCAGAAGTCCTCCCCACCAAAATTTCTTGGAGGCCCTGATCCTGACGTGGCTGAGAGGTGGCTGGAAAAGATGATCGATATTTTTGTCACATTACACTACACTGAGGAGAGACAGGTGACATTTGCTGTCTTCCAACTGGAGAGAGCAGCCCGTTCTTGGTGGAATATTATAAGACTTAAATGGGAACGAGAACAAACACCGAGAACGTGGGCGAACTTCATGAGGGAATTCAACGCCAAGTTTTTCCCTCCTCTAATACAAGAAAAGAAGGACGATAAATTCATTCGACTTCGTCAAGGAACCCAAACCGTAGCTGAGTATGAGAGTCAATTTACTCGGTTATCTAAGTTTGCGCCCGAACTGATTGTAACCGAACAAAGGCGGATAAGGCGTTTTGTCCAGGGACTTAATGTTGAGATTCAGAAGGACCTGGCTGTAGCCCAACTTAGCGCCTTTAGTGATGCTGTGGAGAAAGCCCAGCGGGTTGAAATTACGAGGTTACAGGTGAGGAACATTCCAAGCCAAGAAATAGGGGCTTTCCTGGGAGTAGCTCCCGAGCAAGAGGGTAAAAGTACACCCTCTAAGATTGGAAAAGGGAAAATTGGGGAAGTAACGCAAATCGGAGATGTCAAGTTGGTGTCTCACCGGGAGGTTCGGTACTCTGCTACTCGTGGTCCCTGTGGATATTGGGCGGAAGGGCCAAATCAAACTGAAGGGAATTGTTGAAGAAAAGAAGGAAAAGTGTTGCAATGTGGAAGTGCCCGATCATCGGATTGCTGACTGCCCAGTTCGATTACGGAAAAAGCAAAAGGGACCCAGCAACCAACTAAGACTAACCCTGGACAATCGGAAGAGGAAGGGACTGGATCGGGTGTATTCTATAGAGCACCATCAGGTCCCTAACTCGTCTAAGGACATAGAAGGTACGATCCGTTGGTTACCTTAGATTTTGATAGATCCCGTTGATAAGACAATTTCGAGGACGAAATTTCTTTAAGGGGGAGAGAGTGTGAGGACCCGTAAATTTCCCTAATTTTATCTTATTTATTTTTTTTTCTCGCGGTTGTTATTTTTTTTTTCCTTCATAATAACCCCTACTATTGTCGATTTTTTTCAGAGGTTTTATAAGTGAATAGAGTTTTTTAAATCATTTTCCCATAAGGTTAAGTTAGTTACATGACTAAGTTTGAAGTGTATTATTGACGTGGACCCGCTAGTACGGTAAATGCGAATATGTTTTTGCCACTTGTTGGAGTTTTGTCATCAGTGATATTATTTTACAAGGTGCTGGTATACAAATTAGGAGGTTGCTAGATAAATTACCTTGTAGACAAAGGATGAGAATGAAACCTAAGGTGCCATTTTGTATAACAAACATCATTGGAAGTTGGACTGCCTGACTTTCTTACTTTACTAAATACCAAAAATTTGACCAAAATTCCGGCATTTCTATCTTCGCTTCTTGGCCGACCACATTGAGGAGAGAAAGAGAGAAAACCTTTCATTTCGCCACTTCAATCTTTGTCCAAATCTTGAGTTTCCCACCATTAACATCTCAATCACTCCATAAAAACTCTTGCTAGGTGATTAAAGTGGGTTTGGTGGAGTTGTTTGAAGGAGGAACCCCTAGCCTATACCTTTCTTGAGGTGTCAGGTTTTTTTGGCTTGGAAACTCACTCTTTGTTCCTAATAATGGTAGATTAATAACTTGTGGCAGCTAAATAGGTTGTTTTTATGGAGATTTAATGATTAAAAGTGGAGTAGCTTAAATTTCTGATTTTTTTGGGGATTTTTCTGTTTTCATAATGATAGTATGGTTGGCCTTGGAAATTGATAGCTCTAAATTGTGTTAAATGGGAGCCTTATTTGGGGTGCGTAAATTGCGAGTTGTTTTGAGAATTTCCGAATTTGTGCGGAAATTCCAGTTTAGGGTTTCTTCTTACCCTGTTCTGCCCGGTTCTGTTCGGCCATGATGGAGGCCGAATCAATCTTAGGTTAAAACATGAAAGTTGTAAGAAATGATGTTTTATAGCTGTCTATAAAATTTCATCTAAATCCGAGTACTGTAGCATGTAAAAGGACAAAAAATACCCCTGACTGCCATAGGTAGAGCTCTGTGGACAGTGTTGACATTTCACCAATCTGACCGCGTCTGTTCACCCTGATCCGTACTGAATTAGCATTTGGCCAAAACATAGAAGTTGTAGTGCTATGTCTTAGCTTTCCAACGGCCCTAAAATCACCTCAATCGGACTTCGGTAGCCTGAGTTATTGTCGTTTAAGCATAGTACGGTTAACTAGCCTGATTGTGAGATTTGAAATTTTGATCTGGTTACACTACGAATTGGACTGAGTGGTCTTCATCAAAGTTGTAGCCCTTTATCATAGTTTCGAAACGGTATAAATTGTACACCAATTCGATAAGCGTAGTTTCGGTTGTGTCCGATACGCTATGCGACGTCAAATCTGACTTTTGTTTTATGGCTTAAACTTCATATCCGGACATTTTCCTAACTTGATTTTATACTTGTACGACATTGAGCCTGTTGAACGGCTATTGAAATGAGATTATTTTGTGTGTGATGTTGGGACTGATTTGAGGAAAAATGAAGCCATGATGGCTGGAAAAGTAAGGAAATTTAGGGGGAAATGCTGTCCAATTTTCTAGGCCGTCTGATTTCTTTAAGTTGGAGTTGCATTGTGGTAGAATGAGGGGGTTTGGGGTTGTTTGTACCCCTCGTACCAACTGTTATCCGTTTGCTCAAAAATTGCATTTTTATTCTTTTGTACTCGTATATAACTTGGAGAGGCACCCGACTAGTAATCGAGCCTCACTTATGCATTCCGTTTACTCGGTTTTGGATGTGGAAACTTCAACTACTTTACCTTTGTTATTACTTAGGGTTTCATGGTGATTAAGGCCACTTTGGGGTGAAAAAAATTTTGACGTACCTGGTAACTTGAACTGGTGAGTGTACACTCCCCTCATTTGTTTGCTTAATTGGTTTCCTGCAGCCTGTAATCTGTGATTTGAATGACTGTACTATCGTTATTCCTGTTTGAGACGAGGGTGTAACTTTATCACACTCGTTCTCGTTGTCTGTCTAGTATGGCCTATTTACTTGTGTAATCTATTATCTGTATCTGAGTCTTTTCGGACGTCGTTTGGAGGCTGGTATCCAACGACCTTTCTGTGACCTCTGAGCTCAACACCTATGGCTAGTTACTCAAGTCGGGTCGGCAAGGGCCTGGTCGATTAGATAACGAACTACGGTAATCTGCTTCTAGCAATCTTTGGGTATTGAGACTCTTGATTCCGGTATACTCGAGTATTACCACTTCTGTTTCTGTTGAGGTGTTCGGGCCCGGTAAGGGGTATGTTTGGTGGACGGAATTTGGTGTAAAGTGGAGTCTACGGATATGTTGGTTCTATATACGTTGACGGAGAGTCAACGGGTTTGGATCAAGTTCTGCCATGGAAATCTGGCTCCTGAGAGCCACCTGTATCCTTCCTATTTGAATCCTTGTGTCTAACTACTTCACTTTATATCTGGCATGTATACCTGATTGGTTAAACGTGAAATGCCAAGATTTGACTGCTATTATTTCGGTACCTCATGAGCGTAAGCTCATCCCCTTCCCGTTATCTTTGTTTTCCTTTCAGGAGCAAACTTTGAATCCATGATCTTGGAAGAAAGGGTCGAGCTAAGTGATACGTCCTCGATACACTGTTTCGAGACACGTAGCCACGTTTGCCCAAGGAATAACTAGCGAGGTTGTCCTACGCTTGTTTACGGGACGTTAATCAACACGGACGACACAGTTGGTTTGAAGTGGTGGAAACGACGACTCCAATGAAGGTGAATACTCTAAGGGATTAGGTCGGACGAACAATCATGACAAGACGCAAGATTGCCCTCAAATAACCTTTGCAAAGCAAGTTAAAGGCTCGACTCTCTCTTAAGAGGAAATCGAAACTACTAGGAATTTTATTATAAAAACTTGTGTCCAAACCTTACAAAGGCAAAAGCCTATTTATAGGCTAAAGTTTACTAAACCTAAGGAACAAGGGAAGGAAGTCGGCCATCTTGGTGGACAAGATGGGCCGGCCCAATGAACCTTACTATAGCAAATTAATCGCAGTCTAACAAGTACCAAGGACCTAAGGCCCTACTCGGCCGACCTCTAGGAGGCCCACTTGATTCTTCATGGGCTTGGACCAAGGTGTAGATAACTGGATTGCCTCTTTCCAAGCCTTCAATATCTCTATGGACTCCATGTTGGTCTTGGACAATGCGAACGAGGGCTTGGAGAGATTCTTTGAATAACTTGGCCCGTGCACGTGTGACTGGGCCCAATGGAACTCGAACTGGGTCATTACGTGGGCTGAGATCCGTGCATACATCAGCTAGTGTAACTAATATTTTGTTAAGCTCTTTTGAAATTGAAATCCAAATCATATTTTTAGTGTATGATAACTTTGGCTTGTATTTAAGTTTAGTTATTTGCTAAAGGACTCCGTTGTAAATATATGTAATAAGTGTTTAACCTTGTCTATTAAGTGTATTACAGTTGAATTAATGGATTTTATGGTTTGGTAAGATGTTCTCACCGTTAGTAGTCTCCGAATTGTTATCGTTTTCTTTGGGTCTACATGCGTGCCTATTTTGGGTTTGTGTTTTCGACTCCGTAGTCCTGGCCAGAGCTGGGCAGGCGGTCTGCCGAACCCTTTGGTTCGCCTTAGGGTGAGGTGGGGCCTGTCACAGGTGGGTATCAGAGTGCTTCGCGTGGTCTCTGCGCGGAGTGAGCTTGGGTCAAGTGGTGTTATGGTCCTGATTTCGTGAATGTGTCTAAAGGTATAAGTGCTCTTTTGAGCATAAGCTATGAACCGTGCATGTTATAAGTGTAAAAATCTTTATCATGGTACCTGAGGAAGATATATATGTATGTCGGGTAGGAATCGTTACTATGGATGATTTACTCTTGGGACCAGCCGGCTCGAGTTGTGAATTATCTTATTTGGGGATTCTTGTGCCCGGCTACTAAATAGATGAGAGCCTAGGTTAGGAAGGACTTGGGCGAACTAGACATTTGATTCTATGGAACTTCATGTGGTTTGTTCGGGTGTTAATAAGCATAATTAACCTGGATTAAGATATAAACTGTGGTATTCTCGTAGATTATGAGGGGGGCGCGATGGAAGAGATAGAAAGTAACTTTATGATAGAGAAATGTATGGCCTAGCAGGGCGAAATGCTTTTCGTTAGGTTGCTTTTGTGCCTTTTGACCTAATCGTGCTATAGTAACTTTTGGGTGACCGCTACCTTCATGGATCTCTTTTGGTTTGTATCTAGCTGACTGCTTACTGTGTGACTGGTTCGGTACAGTTGGTGTTATGTATATATGCTTTTGATTTGTGTGTACCTCTTGTTACTTGCTTATGCCTATAATTATCTTTAATGTTATATTTCCGCTTCGACCCTAGATTGGTTAGACCAATGGAGGGTACTCGTAGTGGACGAGGTCGTGGGCACGGACGTAAGCAACCCTCGAATGAAAGGGGTAACCGAGAACCAATACCTGAACCAAATTCTGAACCCAGGGTTGACCTAAATGCTCAAGTAGCCGCTGCTATCCAGCGCATGACTGATCTGCTAGCCCATGTACTGGAACACCAGGGCCAGAACCCTAATCCTCAAAGTGGAAATCTGGTTACGCAATAATAGAGGGCGAGGATCGGTAGAGCCATTGAAAGATTAGAAGTTTCTCCCCCACCAAAATTTCTTGGAGCCTGATCGAACGTGGCTGAGAGGTGGCTGGAAAAGATGATCGATATTTTTGTCACATTACACTACAACTGAGGAGAGACAGGTGACAATTTGCCTGTCTTCCAACTGGAGAGAGCAGCCCGTTTCTTGTGAATATTATAAGACTTAAATGGGAAGAGAAAACAAACACCGAGAACGTTGGGCGAACTCATGAGGAATTCAACGCCGAAGTTTTTTCCCTCCTCTAATACAAGAAAAGAAGGACGATAAATCAATTCGACTTCGTCAAGGAACCCAAAACGTAGCTGAGTATGAGTAGTCATTTACTCGGTTATCTTAAGTTTGGCGCCCGAACTGATTGTAACCGACAAAGGCGATAAGGCGTTTTGTCAGGGGACTTAATGTTTGAGATTCAGAAGGAGCCTGGCTGTAGCCCAACTTAAGCGCCTTTAGTGTGCTGTGGAAGAAAGCCCAGCGGGTTGAAATTGCGAGGTTACAGGTGAGGAACTTCAAGCCAAGAAAAGGGGCTTTCCTGGGAGTAGCTTCCGAGCAAGAGGGTAAAAGTACACCCTAAGATTGGAAAAGGGAAATGGGGAAGTTACGACAACCGGGGATGTCAAGTGGTGTCTCACCGGGAGGTTTCGTCTCTGCTAACTCGTGGTCCCTGTGGATATTGCGGAGGGCCAAATCAAACTGAAGGGAAATTTGTTGGAAAAGAAAGAAGGGAAAGTGTTTTGCAATGTTGGAGAGTGCCGATCATCGGATTGTGACTGCCAGTTCGATACGAAAAAGGAAAAAGGGACCCAGCAATCCCAAACTAGACTAACCCTGGACATCGAAGAGGAGGACTGGATCGGGTTGTATTCTATAGAGCAACCATCAGGATCCCCTAAACGTCGTCTAAGGACATAGAAGGTACGATCCCGCTCTCGCGTTACCTTAGATTTTGATAGATCCCGTTGATTAAGACAATTTTCGAGGAAGAAATTTCTTTAAGGGGGAGAGAGTGTGAGGACCCGTAAATTTCCCTAATTTTATTTTATTTATTTTTTTTCCTCGCGTGTATTTTTCTTCATTATACCCTACTATTTCGATTTTTCAGAGGTTTTATAAGTGAATAGAGTTTTTAAATCATTTTCCTAGGTTAAGTTAGTTCATGATAAGTTTGAAGTGTATTATTGACGTGGGACCCGCTAGTACGGTAAATGCGATATGTTTTTGACAACTTGTTGGAGTTTTGTATCAAGTGATATTATTTTATAAGGTGCTAGGATACAATTAGAGGTTAGCTAGATAAATTACCATTGGTAGACAAAGGATGAGAAAGAAACCCTAAGGTGCCATTTGTTACAACATCATTGGAAGTTGGACTTGCCTGACTTTCTTACCTTTACTAAATACCAAAAATTTGACCAAAATTTCCCAATTTCTTCTTCCTTCTTGGCCGACCACATTGAGAGAGAAAAGAGAGAAAATCTTTCATTTCGCCACTTCAATTCTTGTCCAAATCTTGAGTTCCAACCATTAACATCTCAAATCACTCCATAAAAACTCTTTGCTAGGCAGGATTAAAGTGGTTGGTGGAGTTGTTTTGAAGGAGGAACCCCTAAGCTACTACCTTTCTTGAGGTGTCAAGGTATTTTGCTTGGAAACTCACTCTTTGTTCCTAATAATGGTAGATTAATAACTTGTGGTAGCTAAATAGGTTGTTTTATGGAAGATTTCATGGATTAAAGTGGAGTAGATAAATTTCTGATTTTTTTGGGGATTTTTCTGTTTTTATATGATAGTTATGGTTGGCCTTGGATTGATAGCTCTAAATTGTGTTAAATGGAGCCTTTGTGCGTTAATTGCGGTTGTTTGTGGAGAATTTCCGAATTTGTGCGGAAATTCCAGTTTAGGGTTTCTTCTTACCCTGTTCTGCCCGGTTCTGTTCGGCCATGATGGAGGCCGAATCAATCTTAGGTTAAAACATGAAAGTTGTAAGAAATGATGTTTTATAGCTGTCTATAAAATTTCATCTAAATCCGAGTACTGTAGCATGTAAAAGGACAAAAAATACCCCTCACTGCCATAGGTAGAGCTCTGTGGACAGTGTTGACATTTCACCAATCTGACCGCGTCTGTTCACCCTGATCCGTACTGAATTAGCATTTGGCCAAAACATAGAAGTTGTAGTGCTATGTCTTAGCTTTCCAACGGCCCTAAAATCACCTCAATCGGACTTCGGTAGCCTGAGTTATTGTCGTTTAAGCATAGTACGGTTAACTAGCCTGATTGTGAGATTTGAAATTTTGATCTGGTTACACTACGAATTGGACTGAGTGGTCTTCATCAAAGTTGTAGCCCTTTATCTTAGTTTCGAAACGGTATAAATTGTACACCAATTCGATAAGCGTAGTTTCGGTTGTGTCCGATACGCTATGCGACGTCAAATCTGACTTTTGTTTTATGGCTTAAACTTCATTTCCGGACATTTTCCTAACTTGATTTTATACTTGTACGACATTGAGCCTGTTGAACGGCTATTGAAATGAGATTATTTTGTGTGTGATGTTGGGACTGATTTGAGGAAAAATGAAGCCATGATGGCTGGAAAAGTAAGGAAATTTAGGGGGAAATGCTGTCCAATTTTCTAGGCCGTCTGATTTCTTTAAGTTGGAGTTGCATTGTGGTAGAATGAGGGGGTTTGGGGTTGTTTGTACCCCTCGTACCAACTGTTATCCGTTTGCTCAAAAATTGCATTTTTATTCTTTTGTACTCGTATATAACTTGGAGAGGCACCCGACTAGTAATCGAGCCTCACTTATGCATTCCATTTACTCGGTTTTGGATGTGGAAACTTCAACTACTTTACCTTTGTTATTCTTAGGGTTTCATGGTGATTAAGGCCACTTTGGGTGAAAATTTTGACGTACCTGTACTTGAACTGGTGAGTGTACCACTCCCCTCATTTGTTGCTTAACTTGGTTTCTGCACCTGTAATCTGTGATTTGAATGACTGTACTATCTGTTTATTCTGTTTGAGACGAGGGTGTACTTTATCACACTCGTTCTCTTGTCTGTCTGTATGCCTATTTACTGTGTGTAATCTATTATCTGTATCTGAGTCTGTTCGGACGTCGTTTGGAGGCTGGTATCCAACGACCTTTCTGTGACCTCTGAGCTCAACACCTATGGCTAGTTACTCAAGTCGGGTCGGCAAGGGCCTGGTCGATTAGATAACGAACTACGGTAATCTGCTTCTAGCAATCTTTGGGTATTGAGACTCTTGATTCCGGTATACTCGAGTATTACCACTTCTGTTTCTGTTGAGGTGTTCGGGCCCGGTAAGGGGTATGTTTGGTGGACGGAATTTGGTGTAAAGTGGAGTCTACGGATATGTTGGTTCTATATACGTTGACGGAGAGTCAACGGGTTTGGATCAAGTTCTGCCATGGAAATCTGGCTCCTGAGAGCCACCTGTATCCTTCCTATTTGAATCCTTGTGTCTAACTACTTCACTTTATATCTGGCATGTATACCTGATTGGTTAAACGTGAAATGCCAAGATTTGACTGCTATTATTTCGGTACCTCATGAGCGTAAGCTCATCCCCTTCCCGTTATCTTTGTTTTCCTTTCAGGAGCAAACTTTGAATCCATGATCTTGGAAGAAAGGGTCGAGCTAGTGATACGTTCCTCGATACACTTGTTTCGAGACACGTAGCACGTTTGCCCAAGGATCTAGCGAGGTTGTCCTACGCTTGTTTTACGGGACCTTAAATCAACACGGACGACACGAGTTGGTTTGAAGTGGTGGAACGACGACTCCAATGAAGGTGAATACTCTAAGGGATAGGTCGGACGAACAATCATGGACAAGACGCAAGATTGCTCAATAACCTTTGCCAAAGCAAGTTAAAGGCTCGAACTCTCTCTTAAGAGGAAATCGAAAATACTAAGAATTTTATTCATAAAACTTGTGTCCAATACCTTACAAAGCAAGCCTATTTATAGGCTAAAGTTTACTAAAACCCTAAGGAACAAGGGAAAGGAAGGTCGGCCATCTTGGTGGACAAGAT